>NW_025849972.1:0-2036 GCF_002878395.1 Capsicum annuum
TAAATTCTTTTGGTGGTTGGGGGTCTTTCAAGACTTAACAAAAGTTCAACACCTTGTACTTCACCTTTTGAAGATCTAAGTTAACTTTAACATTAACAAGGTGATGAATATGGTGAAAAACTTCAAAAACACAACAACCACAATAAGAACAACCAACAATAATCTCCCAAGAACAACAACAATTCCATAACAACAAGGTCAACTACAAACCTCCAACAACAATTTTATCGGCCAAGTCTTTAGTGTGGTATTTTCGGTTTTAACAAGAGATAAAGGTTGTGACGAGCTTCAAGAACAACAACAACATCCACTAAGAATTACAAAAACATCCACATGACCAACTTCAAATCCATAACAACAAGAACAACAACAATGGGCCAAGTTTATGTTCACAACAATAACTTTGAACAAGTTCAAGCTCAAGTTTAGATCTAGACTCAAAGTGTTAGTGGACAAGAAAACTAACACTAGAAACAACAAAACAAACAAGAACACAACTAGATCTAGACACACAACAAAAAAATCTTGGCCAAGACACAACAAGAACACAATTTTGGCCAAGAACACAAACATGGACAGATTGGTATATATGTATATATATATATATATATATATATATATATATATATATATATATATTTTGGAATTTTCAGATTTCAACTTATTTTTTTGATTTTTTAAGTGAGCTAGCCCAAGATTTGATCTTGTAGGAACAAGATCAAGCCATGCTCTAATACCAAATGATACGATAAAAACTTGAAAGACACGAAATCACTCAAAAAATAGTCCACAAACACACTCCAAAACAGTCCACAAATCACTAAGATCCTTGGACCGATTGGAGACCTCTCTCGGATTCACAAATACAACAAGAATACAAGGTGAACAAGGTGTATTTCACACCAAAACAACAACAATACGTGAAGAACAAGATGAATACAAAGGAACAAGATTCGGATTTAACAATAACAACAAGAACACAAGATTACAACACAAACACTAAACACGATTACAAGAAAGTAAAGGGATAGATAGATAGACCACATGAAGGTATAATCTCAAGAACCCAAGAATGGACACTCTTGGAACCTTAACACTAGGCACAACAATAAACCTATCTCTTACGTGACACAAGATCGGATTGCACCTTTCTAGCATCAGCGTTTCCAAGCAAGCGACAACAAATGAGAATCCACCCACTTGTTGTATCCTAGTTTCGGTTTTGGTGCCTCAAGGAGAGAGGACTTGTGTTCTTTGGTCTTTAAAGACTCACAAATATCATTAAAAACTAGGTAAATATCCCTAACATGTTCCTTATATAATACAAAACAAATAGAAGTTAAAATGACCAAAAAGGCCCTTCAAGAATGGGCACCCATCTAGTGTAATTTATGGGCTGATTTGGGTGCATTTTGGGCCTCTTTTACACTTCAATTGCACATGCCAAGGCTCGGGTCCAACATGCACTCTCCTAAGTCCATAACCGTGATTATTCCCATATCAGGCTGTTTGCCAGATTGTTCGTTATGAGAAAGTGCAGGCACCGATCATAACAGTTATGGAAGGCGAGGAACCTTTGTACTTGTGGGACGCGTTCTCCAATTTCCTGCCATTGACGGAAAAATTAAAGAATGGAGGGGATGCTGTTGAGTCGTCAAGTAAGGTCTGTCCAGGGGAAAGAAAGGTGGATGCGTACAAAATAGACTTTGAGATTTTCCAAATAGCTACTTCGGGCGACTTTGTGCCTCCATTTGCATCATGTGAGACTGAATCTGAAACCCACCTTCCAGTTCGAGAAAGTTCGTGGAGCATGCTAAGGGGAAAGTTTGTTTCAGGGAATATGAAGGATTTTGTCTTTTCAACAAAGTCAGGTAATCCATCTGATAAAGAAGCTGCTGTATTTGGTGGCTTTCATGAGTTATGGGAGAAAAAACGATGCAATGAAAAGAGCTCGGCTGTGTTAGACGGTGTTGTGGATACTGGTGGAGCATCTTGTAACCTAGTGAAACCTGTTGTCTATCGTTGGCCCAGCTTGG
>NW_025849973.1:0-2732 GCF_002878395.1 Capsicum annuum
AGTTCTTGTTGAAAAACCCCACATACCTTGAATGATGAACTTTAGATCGATACTCATTTTTGAGATGTTAATCGTGCCTTTGAATGATGGTTCTTGGAGTTCTTGGACTAGGAACTTGGAATCTTGAATAAATTTGCAGAATTAATTGTGAACTTTGAAGGTTCTTAAAGTTGGATTAGGAGCTTAGGGTTTTCTTTTTGAGGGAATTTAGTGAAATATAACGTATAATACTTCTAATAGGCTTTAATATAGGGTTTGGATGGATTTTGGGTGAGGGGGATTGACCAAAATGCCCCTAAAAATCAAAAAAATTCTCGAATCTGTCCTCTGGTGGACTGTTTTGATAGTCTGAAGTAGATCAACCATAACGTTTTACTATGATATCCAAATTGGATGAAACCAATTTCATTAGAAAGAGGACTCTCATATCTTTCCGTTGATATATAGTTTCTCACCCAGATTATTGTGTATGAGGAGTTATGATCATTTGAAGTTCACCCAAAAATTTGCTTTTGATAGGCTGAAGTAGATCGAGCATAACTTTTTCCTCCGATAGACAAATTGGATGAAACCAATTTCATTGGAAAGAGGACTCGCAGATCTTTCTGTTGATATATAGTAGATTATGCAGATCATTATTTACATGGAGTTATGATCGTCTACAGTTCACTACTATTCATGGTTCGATCGGAATGTTCATAACTCATCGCTCGGGTGTTCGTTTTGGATGATACACATATCGTTGGAAAGCTTATTCAATACTCTACGCAATGGTGGGTCATAATCTAAGGCATTATGCATGGAAAATTTATAATTTATTCTAGAATATAGAATCCAACACATTTACGCATAAAATTTCAACGAAAAATTTCCCGGGGTATTACATCGTCGTCCCCCTTGGAAACATTCATCCTCGAATGACGCTATACATGCCAATATTAGATAGGGAATAGAGCGTACAATTGAAACCATTCGTTAGACTCATCACCATATCGTTTCTCACTCCGAATGCTACATAGAATGCATAAATTCAAGAAACTACAGCTGAACACATAATAAATGACTGCTGAACTGCTGCAACTTTTATCAAAAGTGCATGATTTGGGAAAGAACGGTACTTTTGGCTTGATCGGACTTTGCGGAAAATAGATGCGGGAACTTGGATCGCATATCCGCCTCAGCTTCCCAAGTTGCACCCTTAACAGATTGTTTTTGCTACAACACCTTGACCAAGGGAACTTCTTTGTTCTTTAGTCATTGGACACTGAAATCAAGAATCTCAACAGGAATCTCATCAAAAGAGATATTTTTTTGAATTTCAGCACTCACAGAGGAATCCACTACCATAGCATTGCTAATATACTTTCTAAACATGGAGACATGGAATAATGGATGAACAGAGGACAACTCAGAGGGCAACTCGACCTCATAAGCTATCTTACCAACATGACTAAGAATTTTGTAAGGACCAACATAACGGGGACTAAGCTTCCCCTTCTTTCTGAATCTCTTCACCACCCTCATGGGTGAAATTTTCAGATACACTAGGTCACTAACTTCAAACTCAAGGTCTCTCCTTCTAACATCCGCATATGACTTCTGATGACTCTGCACAGTTTTCAACCTTTCCCTAATCAACTTCACTTTTTCCATAGACTCAAATACCGAATCAGGACTACTCACAGCCGCTTCATGCACCTTTAACCAACCTATGGGTGATCTACACTTCCTCCCATATAAGGCTTCAAACGGAGCCATGCCAATACTAGAGTGGAAACTGTTATTTTGAGCAAACTCTATCAACGGTAAGTGATCATCCAAACTTCCCTTAAAGTCAAGTGCACAAGCTCTCAACATATCCTCTAAGGGATAGATGGTCTGCCCAGCCTGACCATCGGTCTGCGGATGAAAAGCAGAACTCAAAAGAACTTGGGTACCAAGAACCTTCTGAAAAGCTTTCCAAAATAAGGAAGTGAACTAAGTACCCCTATCCGAAATGATAGACAAGGGAACTCCATGCAGTCTAACTAGCTTTCGGATATATAATCTAGCGTAATCCTCAGCAGTATATGAAGTATGAACAGGCAAGAAATGAGCAGACTTAGTCAACCTATCAACCACAACCCAAATGGAATCATGATGGCGTTGGGAAGGAGGTAAACCAATCACGAAGTCTATATTTATCTCTTCCCACTTCCAAGTAGGAATACTAAACTCTTGCATCATACCACTAGGTCTTTGGTGTTCAACCTTAACCTGTTGGCATGTTGCACACTTAGCTTCATATGCTGCTATATCTTTCTTCATTCCACTCCACCAATAGATTTCCCGCAAATCTCAGTACATCTTGGTGGCACCAGGATAAATAGAATATCGCGCCCCATGCGCTTCAGCCATAATCCTCGGTCTTAGATCATCAACATTCGGGACACACAATCTATCCTACAATCTCAACACACCATCTCCCCCTTGAGAGAAAACCTCTACTTTTTGGTCCTTGACTGACTCCTTCAGTCTGACCAAACTAGCATCTAAGTATTGCTTTTCCTTCACTTCTGAAACCAAGGAGGATTCAGAACTACTCTGAACCCCTATACTACCTTCAACAGAGTCAAACAACCTAACCCCCTATCTACCCAAATGATGTACATCACGAGCCAACTCTTTCTTACCTTCTACCACATATGAAACACTACCCATGGACACTCTACATAGGGCATCCGCCACAATAT
>NW_025849973.1:2832-4556 GCF_002878395.1 Capsicum annuum
AGTTTGGTCAGACTGAAGGAGTCAGTCAAGGACCAAACTAGCATCTAAGTATTGCTTTTCCTTCACTTCTGAAACCAAGGAGGATTCAGAACTACTCTGAACCCCTATACTACCTTCAACAGAGTCAAACAACCTAACCCCCTATCTACCCAAATGATGTACATCACGAGCCAACTCTTTCTTACCTTCTACCACATATGAAACACTACCCATGGACACTCTACTTAAGGCATCCGCCTCAACATTGGCCTTGCTCGGATGGTACAGCATACTCATATCATAGTTCTTTAACAATTCTAACCATCGTCTCTGCCTAAGATTCAATTCTCTCTAGGTTAAAACATACTGCAGACTCTTATGATCAATGAAAACATCAACATGGACACCATACAAATAGTGTCTCCAGTTTTTCAAAGCAAACACAATAGCAGCCAACTCAAGGTCATAGGTGGGGTAATTTTTCTCATGGGGTTTCAACTGTTTAGAAGCATAAGCTATCACCTTACCCTTCTACATCAATACGCAACCCAACCCAACTCTCGAAGCATCACAGTACACCACAAAACCATCAATACTATCAGGCAAAGCCAAAATAGGGGCTGAAGTGAGTTGTGTCTTCAATTCCTGAACACTCTTCTCACAAGATTCGGACCACAAGAACTTCACTTTCTTTTGGGTCAACCGAGTCATAGGAGATGCTATAGAGGAGAAACCCTCAACAAAATGGTAGTAACAGCCAGCTAAACCCAAGAAACTTCAGATATCAATAGGAGAAATAGGTCTAGGACAATTTCTAACAGCTTTGGTCTTTTGGGGACCACCTCTAATACCCTTAGAAGAAATGATATGACCCCAAAAAGCAACTGACCTTAGACAAAACTCACACTTACTGAACTTGGCAAACAACTTGTGATCTCTAAGGATTTGCAAGACAGTTCGGAGATGATCAAAATGTTCATCCTCAATATGAGAGTACACCAATATATCATCGATGAACACTGTGACAAACATATCCAGATATGGTCTGAATACTCGATTCATGAGGTCTATGAAAGCTGCTGGGGTATTAGTTAACCTGAAAGACATAACAAGAAACTCAAAATGGCCATAACGAGATTGAAAAGCAGTTTTCGAGATGTCACACTCCCTAACTTTGAGTTGATGATAGTCAGAACGAAGGTCTATCTTTGAGAAATAACTTGCACCTTGCAATTGGTCAAATAAATCATCTATTCTCGGAAGGGGGTACTTATTTTTTATGGTGACTTTATTCAGTTGGCAGTAAGCAATGAAAATACACAAAAAGCCATCTTTCTTTCTCATAAAATACACAAGAGCACCCCAAAGGGAAACACTGGGCCTTATGAAACCCTTATCTAGTAAATCTTTGAGTTGCTCTTTCAACTCCTTAAGTTCTATAAGAGCCATATGGTAAAGAGGAATAGAAATGGGTTGAGTATCGGGAAGAAGATCAATCCCAAACTCTATCTCTCTATCAGGAGGTATCCCTGGGAGATCATCCAGAAAGACATCAGAAAACTCATTGACAACATTAGCAGACTGAAGAGTTGGAGTCTCAGACTTAGTGTCTTTGACTCTAACCAAATGGTAAATACACCCCTTGGAAATAAGCTTTCTAGCTTTGAGGTAAGAGATAAAATGACTCGTAGGTGACTCAGAATTCCCAGACTACTCAAACATGAATGCACTCAGAAACTGAAACT
>NW_025849974.1:0-2150 GCF_002878395.1 Capsicum annuum
TCCTGAAAAATAGGATTTCACTTTATGATCAGGACCCTCCTGAAGAATGGAATTTTACTTTATGTTCAGGACCCTCCTGAAGAATAGGATTTTACTTTATGATCAGGACCCTCCTGAAGAATGGGATTTAACTTTATATTCAGGACCCTCCTGAAAAATGGGATTTTACTTTCTGTTCATGACCCTCTTGAAAAATGGGATTTTACATTCTGGTAAGGATCCTCCTGAAAAATAGGATTCTACTTGCTGTTCAGGACCCTCCTGAAAAATGAAATTTAACTTTCGGTTCAGGACCCTCCTAAAAATTGGGAATTTACTTTCTTTTAAGGACCTTCTTGAAAAATGGGATTTTACTTTATGTTCAGGACTCTCCTGAAAAATAGGATTTTACTTTATGATCAGGACTCTCCTGAAGAATGGAATTTTACTTTATGTTCAGGAACCTCCTAAAAAATAGGATTTTAGTTTATGATCAGGACCCTCCCGAAGAATGGGATTTTACTTAATGTTCAGGACTCTCCTGAACAATGGGATTTTACTTTCTGTTCAGGACCATCCTGAAAAATGGGATTTTACTTTCTGTAAAGGACCCTCCTAAAAAATAGGAAATTTACTTGCTGTTCAAGACCCTCCCGAAGAATGGGATTTTACTTTATGTTCAGGACTCTCCTGAACAATGGGATTTTACTTTCTGTTCAGGACCATCCTGAAAAATGGGATTTTACTTTCTTTAAAGGACCCTCCTAAAAACTGGGAAATTTACTTGCTGCTCAGGACCCTCCTGAAAAATAGGATTCTACTTGCATTTCTGGACCCTCCTGAAAAAATGGAATTCTACTTGCATTTCTGGACCCTCTTGAAAAATAGGATTTTACTTGCTGTTCAGGACCCTCCTGAAAAATGGGATTTTACTTTACGTTTAGGACCCTCCCGAAAAATGGGATTTAACTTTATGTTCAGGACTCTCCTGAAAAATTGGATTTTACTTTCTGTTGAGGACCCTCCTAAAAAATAGAAATTTTACATGCTGTTTAGGAACCTCCTGAATAACGAAATTTTACTTTCCGTTCAGGACCCTCTAGAAAAATAGGATTCTATTTGTTGTTCAGGACCATCCTGAAAAATAGGAATTTACTCTTTGTTCAGGACCCTCCTGATAAATATAATTTTACTTTATCTTTAGGACCCTCCTAAAAAATAGGATTTTACTTTATGATCAGGACGCTCCTGAAAAATGGGATTCTACTTCCTGTTCAGGACCATCCTGAAAAATGGGATTTTCTTGCTGTTTAGGACTCTCCAGAAAAATAGGAATGTACTTTATGTTCAGGACCCTCTTGAAAAATAGGATTTTACTTACTGTTCAGGACCCTATTGAAAAATGGGATTTTATTTTCTGTTCAGGACCCTCCTAAAAAATGGGAATTTTACTTGCTGTTCAGGACCCTTCTGAAAAATAGGATTTTACTTTATGTTCAGGACCCTCCTAAAAAATGTGATTTTACTTTCTGTTCAGGACCCTCCTAAAAAATGGGAATTTTACTTGCTGTTCAGGACCTTTCTGAAAAATAGGATTTTACTTTATGTTCAGGACCCTCCTAAAAAATGGGATTTTACTTTCTGTTAAGGACCCTCCTGAAAAATGGGAAATTTACTTGCTATTCAGGACCCTCCTGAAAAATGAGATTTTAGTTTCTGTTCAAGACCCTCCTGAAAAATGGGATTCTACTTGCTGTTCAGGACCCTCCTGAAAAATGGGATTTTACTTGCTGTTTAAGACTCGACTGAAAAATAAGATTTTACTTTATGTTCAGGACCCTCCTGAGAAATAGGATTTTACTTTATGTTCAGGATCCTCCTAAAAAATAGAATTTTACTTGCTGTTCAGGTCCCTCCTGAAAAATCGAATATTACTTTATGTTCAGGACCCTCCTGAAAAATGGGATTTTACTTGTTGTTAAGGACCCTCTTGAAAAACTAAATTTTACTTTCTGTTCTGGACCATCTTGAAAAATAGGATTTTAATTTATGTTCAGGACCCTCATGAAAAATAGGATTTCACTTTATGATCAGGACCCTCCTGAAGAATAGAATTTTACTTTCTGTTCAGGACCCTTCTGAAGAATGGAATTTTACTTTATGTTCAGGAC
>NW_025849975.1:0-1000 GCF_002878395.1 Capsicum annuum
CTGCAGTTTTGGACCTCCATTTATATATACATGCAATAACAGTTGCATTGTTTCAAGTGAACTGATGCATTGTTTTCGAACTAGTGCTTCAGAAATGATACATTATTCTGAACTGAGGCTACAGAAGGTTGCAATGGTTCGAAATGATGTTTCATAAGGATGTAATCCTTCAATGAAGTGACACACTGATTCATGAAATAAGATGACTCTTCAGAAAAAGATGCAATCTTTGATGAACATATATGAACGTAGCAAAGGTGTAACCTTTGGAGTGAACTATTGCCTCTTTTCAAAAGAGGCATGTTGTGGCTATATAAACCTAGTTTCTTCCACAGGTTTAGCACAAAATTTTTAGATTAAAAACTCTCTTCTTGTCTCAAAAATATTCTTTGTGATCACTCAAAACGTTCTGTGAGTTCGAAGATATTTCAACCATTTGAGGTATCGCTACTGTTGGTCTGTTAGCCAATTTATCCTGGAAGAAAAAATTTCAAAAACTCGGGTACAGTGAGGGAGATTATTTCCTTAAGGAAAATTCGTGAATTCGGACGACTTAGCTATTTTCTGTTTCATCTTAATTTCTGCAAAATAAAATACACCTCTTAGAAATGTCATTTTGATCTTGTGTTGAGGGTATTTGATATACTTCATTGTGTTCTTGTTTATACTTGAACTCAAGTTGAAGTTGGTGTTGTGATATATAGATTCTGTGTACCCGAAGTACAAACAAAATAACAATCTTAAGGGTATAATTAATTCTACAGAATCTGTATAACTTGTTTTGGAGATTAAAGCTTTAAGCTTTCTACTCCGCTTGAATTTAACTAGTGATTAGAAGACATAAAATCTTCATCACAAGTCAAAGTTCACTCGGTTGATGATTTGAAGTTATAAAAATTTCATCATTAATTAGAAACAAGAAGAAAAGTTGAAAAGTTATTTAACTTTATAAGTAGTATTTTCAGAATACTACTTATAAAGTTAAATAACTTTTCAACTT
>NW_025849975.1:1100-6129 GCF_002878395.1 Capsicum annuum
GGAGATTAAAGCTTTAAGCTTTCTACTCCGCTTGAATTTAACTAGTGATTAGAAGACATAAAATCTTCATCACAAGTCAAAGTTCACTCGGTTGATGATTTGAAGTTATAAAAATTTCATCATTAATTAGAAACAAGAAGAAAAGTTGAAAAGTTATTTAACTTTATAAGTAGTATTCTGAAAATACTAAATTTTTCTATCTTGAGTTGAAAGGAAAGATGACTAACGAAAGTAGAAGAAATGATATACATGGGTAACTCTGCTATGTATATCAAGTAGAGGAAATGATATACATGGGTAACTCTGCTATGGCTAAGGTAGAAAGAACAGGAAAAATTTGCTTAAAGATAATTTCCGGAAAGGTCTTAACACTTAACAATGTCTTGTATGTTCTAGAGTTACGTAGGAATTTAATTTCTGTTTCACTTCTAGACAAGAACAGATTCAAATGTGTAACCGTTTCTGAAAAAATTATAATTAGCAAAGGAGAAATGTATGTAGGAAAAGGCTATCTAACCCAAGGCCTTTATAAGATGAATGTAATGACTGTTGAAATAAACAAAAGTTCGAATTCTTCTTATTTACTTGAATCTTATGATTTATGGCATGAACGTTTAGGCTATGTTAATTACAAAACATTATGAAAACTGATTAACTTAGAAATTTTGCCAAACTTGGAGTGCAATAAATCAAAGTGTCAAACGTGTATGGAATTGAAGTATGAAAAACATCCTTATAAGTCCGTTGAAAGGAATTCCAATCCCTTAGACTTAATACACACTGACATTTGTAATATGAGGTCAACACCATCACATAGTGGGAAAAAGTATTTCATAACTTTTATTGATGATTGCACTAGATATTGTTATGTCTACTTGCTAAATAGTAAGGATGAAGCAATAGATGCATTTAGGCAATATAAAACTGAAGTTGAAAATTAGTTAGACAAAAAGATCAAAATGATAAGAAGTGATAGGGGCAGAGACTATGAATCTCTCTTTGCGCAAATATGTGTAGAGAATGGAATAATCCATCAAACTATGGTCCCATATTCACCTCAATCTAATGAAATTACAGAAAGAAAAAATCAAACTTTGAAGGAAAGAATGAATGTCTTACTTATAAGTTCTGGTTTACCATAAAACTTATGGGGGGAGGCTATCCTTATGGCCAATCGTATACTCAACAGAGTCCCCTATAGTAAGACACAATCAATTCCTTACAAAAATTGGAAAGGAAGGAAACCCAACTTAAAATATTTCAAAGTGTGGGGTGTCTAGCGAAGGTTCAAGTTCCTATACCTAAAAGGGTTAAGATAAGACCTAAAATGGTGGACTGTGTGTTCATAAGATTGCTAAAAGTAGTAAAGCATATCGATTTTTGGTTCATAAATCCGAACATCCAAATATTAATGAAAATACGGTAATTGAATCAGACAATGCTGAATTCTTTGAAAACATTTACCCATATAAAATTAGACATGAATAGTCTAGTGGAGGATCTAAACAACCTCGAGTGAACCAAGTGAGAATGTACATAATGAATAAAATCCAAGATGTAGTACACGTCAAAGAATGTCAACTTTGTTTGGATTGGATTTTGTAATATTTCTCTTAGAAAATGAGCCTCAAATATTTAAAGAAGCGATGTCGTCGTCAGACTCATCCTTTTGGAAAGAGGTAGTTAATAGTGAGATAGATTCAATCTTAAGCAACCATACATGGGAATTGGTTGACCTTCCTCTCGAATACAAAACGTTAAGTTCTAAATGGATCTTCAAAAGAAAAATGAAGGTGGATGGTACTATTGACAAATATAAGGCAAGACTTGTAGTAAAAGGCTTCAAACATAAGAAAGGCATTGATTACTTTGATACATACTCGCCAGTAACAAGGATAACCTCGATTAGAATATTAATTACCTTGGCGGCAGTATATGATCTTCAAATCCATCAAATGGATGTGAAAACCGCATTCCTAAATGGAGATTTGGAGGTAGAAATATACATGGAACAACCTGAGGGTTTTGTGGTTCCACAAAAAAAGAATAAGGTGTGTAAACTTGCTAAGTCACTTTATGGACTAAAACAAGCACCTAAACAATGGTATGCAAAGTTTGACCAAACCATGTTGGCGAACGGATTCAAGATAAATAAATATAACAAATGTGTATATATTAAAGACACACCAAATCACCAAGTCATTGTTTGTTTATATGTGGATGATATGTTGATCATCAGCAGAGATATTTGTGACATAAATGCAACCAAATGAATGCTCGAGAGCAAGTTTAATATGAAAGACCTTGGAGTTATAGATATGATCTTAGGTATAAGAATCCATCGAACTCTACAAGGGTTAGCATAGTCACGGTCTCATTATATCGAAAAAGTACTTGACAAGTTCAAGGATATGGAATTTGGTATTGCCCAGACTCCATTAGATATGAACTTTGCGCTTCGAAAGAATAAAGGTGAAAGTGACTCATAATTGGAGTACGCAAGAGTGTTGGGATGTTTAATGTATATAATGAACTGTACATAACCAAACATAGTATGTGCAATTAGTAAATTGAATCGGTACACGAGTAATCCCAACAAAACTCATTGGATGGAAATGAAAAGAGTTTTGGGGTTTCTTAAATACACTCAAAACTATGCTTTGCATTATAATAAATATCCTGTGGTACTTGAAGAATATAGTGATGCAAATTAGGTCACCGGATGAATGAAGTAAAATCCACAAGTGGATATGTATTTACTTGCAGTGGAGGAGCAATTTCTTGAAAATCATCCAAACATACTTGTATTGCTCACTCTACAATGGAATCTGAATTTATCGCATCAGATAAAGCCAGTGAAGAAGCAGAATGGCTCTGGAATTTCTTGAAAGATATTCTGTATTGGCCTAAGTCAGTGGCACCAATATGTATACACTGTGATAGACAAGCGGCAATAGGTATGGCAAGAAGCATGATGTACAATGGTAAATCTCGTCACATATGATGGAGATATAATATCATTAGGGAACTTCTTTCTAGTAGAATTATCACTATTGACTATGTAAATTTAAAGAATAATGTGTCGGATCCACTTACAAAAGACCTATTTAGAGAAGGAGTGGAAAAAACATCTAAGAAAATGGGTATAAGGCCTAGGACAAGTCAGCATGGTGGTAACTCTACCTAGCAGACTGGACATCCCAAGATCTAGGTTCAATGAGATTAAACAAAGTTGGGTCTGACAGGTTCAACATTGTCAATTACCCAACTCATTCTCATGATGTAGACAATGTATAGTAAACTAGGATAAGACTTAAGGTGAAAAGTCTTTTAATGATTATCTAAATTTGACAGATTTGACCAAATAGTTTAATCTACAAGATTGAAAATTTAGACATCACCTATGCGAGGGTGAAGTGGAAGCCGCTTCGAAGAGAATGTTAGTAAAGGCATATTCTCTAAGATCTCATAAAATCAGGACGTGTTCATGGCTGAAAAGAACAAAATCATGAGAACCATAAACGTTAAAAGACGGGTTGTGTGACATATATTGTCTAGGTGTACATTAAAGCTTGACGGTTCAAAGATATCAAATCTACCAATTGACCGAGTGCATCCGATGCATGTTCACTATGAAAAGTTCAAAGGAAAACCCACTTATTCAGATGCAATCAATCTTTGCTTGATGATCACATACTTGTCCTTAAAAATTTTATGAAAAATATCCATTCCCTATTCATGTGTGGGATTGTTGGGTTCATAGTATATGAAAGAAATGTGAATGAAAAAATTAAGAATAAAATGGTGAAAGGGAAAGAGGCACTGAAATGGAAAGTATACTCTCAATTTAGAAAGTTTACTCTTTCTCCCACATTGGTGGAACAAGAGAACTTGAAAGTGTTTATAATCAAGAAAACTTACTTCTAATGGCAAGTGAAGCAAGAAATAATAGATGCCTCGCATTGTCGTCATCGTCGCTCGCTCGGCTCGACTTCGGCTTCGGCTTCGGATTTGGATTTGGATTTGGATTTGACAAATGATCGATCGATGAGATCTATCTTTTTGGACAAACTTTATTTGAATTCCGAAGAATACCAAGGAAAAATGCAATAAAAAAATTTCTGCAGTTTCGGACCTCCATTTATATATACATACTGTAACAGTTGCACTATTTCAAGTGAACTGGTGCATTATTTTCGAACTAGTGCTTCAAAAATGATACATTGTTCTGAACTAAGGCTACAGAAGGTTGCAATGGTTCGAAATGATGCTTCATAAGGATGTAATCCTTCAATGAAGTGACAGACTGATTCATGAAATAAGATGACACTTCAGAAAAAGATGTAATCTTTGATGAACATACATGAACGTAGAAAAGTGTAACCTTTGGAGTGAACTATTGCCTCTTTTCAAAAGAGACATGTTATGGCTATATAACCCTGGTTTCTTCCACAGGTTTAGCACGAAATTTTCAGATTAAAAACTCTCTTCTTGTCTCAAAAATATTCTGTGTGATCACTCAAAACGTTCTGTGAGTTCGAAGATATATCAACCATTTGAGGTACCTCTACTGTTGTTCTGTTAGCTAATTTATCCTGGAAGAAAAAATTTCAAAACCTCGGGTACAGTGAGGGAAATTATTTCCTTAAGGAAAATTCGTGAATTCGGATGACTTAGTTATTTTCTGTTTCATCTTAATTTCTGCAAAATAAAATACACCTCTTAGAAAGGTCATTTTGATCTTGTGTTGAGGGTATTTGATATACTTCATTGTGTTCTTGTTTATACTTGAACTCAAGTTAAAGTTGGTGTTGTAATATACAAATTCTGTGTACCTAAAGCAAAAACGAAATAACATATATGTGTGTATAAACCACAAGGATTGGTGTGGTGGTTCAGCACCTCACCCCTTAAGCAAGAAAATGGGGGTTCGATCTCTACCTCTGGTGAATAGAAAAAACTCTGTGGCCAGTTCCCTACCGCTTAGTGCGCTGACAGTAGGAACGAAGAATTAGTCTCATGGCTGCCG
>NW_025849976.1:0-1090 GCF_002878395.1 Capsicum annuum
CATGAGAGGATGAAATAAGTACAATAACACATGTGAGTCATCATATAATTTGTCAATCACTTTCAGTTCATCAAGAATATCAATTCTCATAATATAAATATCATTTAAATCTTTTGAAAGAATAACTTTTACAATTCCACTTTCAAATCACTTCACCATTCACCATAGACACAAGGAAACACACACATTGGGAGATCCTATAACCGGCATAAACTATATGAGCTACATGGAGTCCAATGTACAACCCACGTTGGGGAGAGCCGTCCTGTTCTTTTCATCAGAAAAGGGCTATCGATATCAAATCCACACAAACTAGTGATCACTATATAAATCAACCTCAGACTCACTCCTACGAGGGAATGAATTTCTAGGAAAGTATGGTCACTTTATACCTCCCACTCGGTGCTAAAGATTTCTCCCAGACTTAGCTCAGATCATTTCAAAGACAATCCAAAAAAAAATAATTTCAATAATATATAAATATACATCGGAATTCATCATGCTTCCCATCTATCAAAATCAACCACGTTGTGGATTTCTTTCACACTCGAGTTCAAAATAACTCCATTAAGACCAAAAGGTCAAATCATTCAATATATCTCAAATATTCAACATCAACATGCTTATAACACACACTTTCTAAAAAAACACCATTTCCAATGGGGAATCATGACCCAAATATTAGAATCATGATAAATATCATTCAAGATTCATGCTTTATATCTCCACACATGTAAATTCATCTTTCAAAATCATAAATATCAAGATTTTATAATAATTATCATAAGATATGGGTTCATGCTTGAAATTCATAAAAATCAAATAAAAATCATGCCTTTGTAAAGAAAATTACTTTTGGGCTCAAGAACGTAAGAGAGTTCTTGTTGAAAATCCCCACATACCTTAAATGATGAACTTTAGATTGATACTCGTTTTTGAGATGTTAATCGTTCCTTTGAATGATGGTTCTTGGAGTTCTTGAACTAGGAGCTTGGAATGTTGAATAAATTTGCAGAATTAATGGTGAACTTTGGAGGTTCTTGAAGTTGGATGTAGGAGCTCAGGGTTTTCTTTTTGAGGGAATTTGATG
>NW_025849976.1:1190-2083 GCF_002878395.1 Capsicum annuum
TATAATGCTTCTAATAGGCTTTAATATAGGATTTGGATGGATTTTGGATGAGGGGGAATGACCAAAACGCCCCTAAAAATCAAATAATTCTTGAATCTGTCCTTTGGTGGACTGTTTTGATAGTTTGAAGTAGATCAACCATAACGTTTTACTTCGATATCCAAATTGGATGAAACCAATTTCATTAGAAAGAGGACTCTCATATATGTCTGTTGATATATAGTATCTCACCTAGATCATTGTGTATGAAGAGTTATGATCGTTTGAAGTTGACCCAAAAATTCACTTTTTGTAGGCTGAAGTAGATCGACCATAACTTTTTGCTCCGATAGACAAATTGGATGAAACCAATTTTATTGGAAAGAGGACTCATAGAGCTTTTCATTGATTTATAGAAAATCACCTAGATCATTATGTACAAGGAGTTATGATCATTTAAATTTGGAGAAAAAATACTTCAGGCCTCAGTACTTTTTCTTGCACGTTTTATTGTTCACTACTGTTCACTACTATTCACGGTTCGATCGGAATGTTCATAACTCGTCGCTCGGGTGTCCGTTTTGGATGATCCACATATCGTTGGAAAGCTTATTTGATACTCTACGCAATGGTAGTTCATAATCTAAGACATTCTACATGGAAAATTTATAATTCATTCTAGATGATAGAACCTAACACATTTACGCACAAAATTTAAACAAAAAATTTCCTAGGGTATTACAGCAGAGAATCAACTTCTTTAGAAGATTCATAAAAAGAATAGTAATTTGTAATTGGCAAATTGAACTGAAATGGGAGCTATTACTCAAATTGTTCATAGAAAGAACCTCTATTGAAATTAATCAGTTTAGCTAGTTTATTATATCTATTTATGTTTTTGTACTATAGATTCA
>NW_025849977.1:0-1389 GCF_002878395.1 Capsicum annuum
TTTTTTTATTTGTTTTGGTAGTGTCTCTTAAGTTAGGGTCAATTTATTAGTTAATCGTTAATTGTCCAAACTGGACGAACTACGCACCCCTGATTCTCCTCTTTCGGGAGTGAGATACGTAGGCAGCCTATTGTTGGTTCGAGGATCTTATTTAAAAAATTCAAAAAAAAAAACAAAAAAAAAAAGATTTTCTTCACTTTTTATTTAGTGTAGGTGTTTCATATACATCTTCAAGAGAAAACTACAAAAACGATTTTTCTTAAATAGTTTCAAGTTTCATTTTCATATGAAATTCAAAATTAAAAACCCAAAAGATTTTTCTTTGGTAATCATAGGTTTCGTTTTGTATAGGTATTTTAAAAGTAAAAAAATGCAAAAAAATGTTCGTCAATTCTTTTGACAAATTGTTATTTTTCTTTTCTTCTTAAAGTTTCAAGAAAAAAAAAGTTTAATTGGACATTTTGGCAAGGGCCCGAACTATGCAAGATATGATTCATGTACAACATGATACGTAGGCAACCTACTTTTGGGTTCGATCTAATCATTTTGTTTCGTTGTTTTTCATTATTTTTCCTCTTTTAAAGAAAAACAAAAGCCATAAAGAATGATAAAATAAAGGTAGATAACGAGAGAAAAGAAAAGAACGGAGATGGATACGAAAAAAAATAATAATTATAATAAGTGTAGATAAAAAAGTAAGTGTAGACAAAATCAGGATGATGTTAAAATGACCTCGCTACCCTCAAAAGCTCGTAGAAATGAACATGAATTTAGGACAATTTTACCAATGTGATTCCCATGTTTGTTGTGTGCCCTAATCCTAACGAATGTCGTCTTTGATGAGCATGTTTCTTTCAGATAACAATGGTAGGTTTGCAGCACTCTGGCTAGTCACTCATACTTCACCAGATCCAAAGCAAAGCTCGTCATGGCTAGTAGGGAGATTGAAAATTTGCTCATTGACCCGGATTAGGATCACAGGGAAGAAAGTTCTGAACAAAATGATGAGGTAGTAAGGCTCAGGCAACAATTGATAGATTTGCACCGGGCATGGGCCAGCGGAATGCCTCTTCCTCCGCTCCCTGAAGGTCTTGGGAATATCTCTAACTGCCCACCGCTCTCTCAGGCACAGTTCTCTATTCCTACTGAGTCACCTGAGCACGCGTCAGGATTCACTCCGTGACATTATTATCCTGGTAGTTCTGGTGTGCCCTTGGCAGCTCCCCAATCAAGACCCGCTGCTCAGCCAGCGCCACCGATCACACCAGTATTCGTGGCTCCGCCACCACATGAAACTCCCATATATGTCGTGCGTCCCACAATGAGGCTTCCTAGGTCTGCCAGTGAGCCAGTATTGAAGGTTCCAGAGAGTCAGTATTATGCCCCTGA
>NW_025849978.1:0-710 GCF_002878395.1 Capsicum annuum
CGAGCCATCCTTTTTGTGCACAAATAACACTGGTGCTCCCCAGGGGGACATACTAGGCCTTATGAATCCCTTCTCTAGTAAATCGTTCAATTGCTCTTTCAATTCTCATAATTCTGCTAGGGCCATTCTATACAGAGGAATGGAGATTGGTTGGGTGACTGGTATTACATCAATACCAAACTCTACTTCTCGTTCAGGAGGCAAACCTGGAGATCTTCAGAAAATACATCATAAAATTCATTTTCCACCGGAACAACGTGAAGAGTTGGTGGCTCCACTTATGTATCCCTTACTCTAACTAAATGATATATGTATCCCTTGGAAATAATTCTTCTTTCCTTAAAATAAGAAATAAATCTACCTGTTGGCGTGCCAATTTCACCTTTCCATTCAAGGACTGATTCATTTGGAAAATGGAAATATACCTTTTTCGTGCAGCAATCAATTCTGGCATAACAAGACGCCAACCAGTCCATACCCGTTATAACATCAAAATCTACCATTTCTAACTCCACAAGATCAACCATCATATCACGACCACAAATAGTTACTATGCAATTTCGGTAAACCCTTCTAGCTATAATAGATTCCCCAACCGGTGTGGATACTTCAAATGGCTTAACTAACAGTTTGGGTATTCTTTCAAACTTTCCAGCAACCAATGGAGTAACATAAGATAATGTAGAACCAGGATCAATTAAGGCATATAA
>NW_025849978.1:810-1798 GCF_002878395.1 Capsicum annuum
AGCTATAATAGATTCCCCAACCGGTGTGGATACTTCAAATGGCTTAACTAACAGTTTGGGTATTCTTTCAAACTTTCCAGCAACCAATGGAGTAACATAAGATAATGTAGAACCAGGATCAATTAAGGCATATACATCGAATAAAAAGATAGACAACGTACCCGTAACCATATCTGGGGAAGCCTCTAAATTCTGTCAATCCGCTAGAGCATACGTATGATTTTAAGCCCTGCTAGAACTAGTGGCTCCTCTATCACCTCTAAGACAACCCATTGGTTGTGCACCCCTTCTTGAATAAGGCATCGATGATGATGATGCAACAAATGACCCCGTAGGTCATGCCATACCCCCTATGCCCCTTCATGGGCATTCCCTCATCATATGCCCCGACATACCACATCAAAAGAAAACATTGGTCCCCAGCCGACATGCGCCCAAATGATACCTTCCACATTTATTGCATGGCTCTCGAGGAGGTCTAGATTGGCTCATATTCCCTTGCCCTTGGTACCCCACTATCCACGAACTTTGACTCTCACTTCTGTGCCCAAATCGATTTCCTATGGATCCTTGGAACTGTGGTGGGGCACTAGCTGCAGAATAAGAAGATAATGGCCTAGGTGGTCTAGCAGAAAACTATGGTCTGAATCCTCCTTGGGATTCCATGAACTGCCCTGTAGATCTGGCTTTCTTGGAATATCATCTTTCTAATTCCTGTGTTCTTCTCCTCTGCCTCTGATCTTCTATTTTCTATGCAAAAGCTTGGATCCTCGCTGTGTCCATATCTTTGTTCAAAGTGGCAATAGTACAATCTCTAACCAGATATGGATCTAGACTATCCATATATTGATGAACTCTGTCATCTATAGTAGCTACTACATTAGGAGAATATCTCGACAAGGAATTAAATCAGAGACTGTACTCCCTCACGCTCATATTTTCCTGACGAAGATTTAAATATTGATCTACATGGGCCTGACGAATATCG
>NW_025849979.1:0-1462 GCF_002878395.1 Capsicum annuum
TATACCCTTCTGTACCTTCTGGAAGTACCAACACAGGTGTAGAAGTCAACTTATTCTTCAATTCTTGGAAACTCTCCTCACACGCATCATTCCATTGGAACTTGGATGCTTTATGCGTTAGCTTAGTTAAGGGTGCTGAAATAGAAGAAAAACCCTCAACAAACTTTCTATAATAACCAGCCAACCCAAGAAAACTACGAATCTCCGTAGGCGTTGTGGGCCTTGGCCAATTCTTCACAGCTTCTATCTGTTGAGTATCAACCTATATGCCTTCATTTGATACAATATGGCCCAGAAATGCCACTGACTTTAGCCAAAATTCACATTTAGAAAATTTTGCATACAGCTTGCAATCACGAAAAGTTTGCAACACCTGTCGCAAATGATTAGCCTGATCCTCTTCTGATCTAGAATAAACTAGAATATCATCAATGAAATCTATCACGGATACATCTAGAAATGGCTTAAACACCCTATTCATTAAATCCATGAAAACTGCAGGTGCATTAGTTAGCCCAAATGACATAACTAGAAACTCATAATGACCATATCTTGTTCGAAAAGTTGTTTTGGGTATATCTTTTTCTTTGACTCTCACTTGATGATAACCTGACCTCAAATCAATCTTAGAAAAACATTTGGCACCCTGTAACTGATCAAATAAATCATCAATTCTTGGAAGAGGATATTTATTTTTAAGAGTCACTTTATTCAGCTGCCTATAATCAATACACATTCTCAATGTACTATCTTTCTTGCGCACAAACAACACTGGTGCTCCCCAAGGGGAAATACTAGGCCTAATGAACCCCTTTTCTCGCAAATCTTTCAATTGCTCTTTCAATTCTCGTAATTCTGCCGGGGCCATCCTATACGGAGGAATTGAGATTGGCTTAGTGCCTGGTATCACATCAATACCAAATTCTACTTCTCGTTCAGGAGGTAAACCTGGAAGATCTTCAAGGAAGACATCAAGAAATTCACTTACTACTGGTACAGTGTGAAGGTCTGGTGATTCCGATTCCGTATCCTTTACTCTAACTAAATGACATATGTAGCCCTTGGAAATCATTTTTCTCACTTTGAAATAAGAAATAAATCTACCTCTTGGTGCGCCAATCTTACCTTGCCATTCAATAACTGCTTCATTAGGAAAATGTAAATACATCTTTTTCGTACAACGGTCAATTTTGGCATAACAATACGCCAACCAATCCATACCCATTATAACATCAAAATCTACCATTTCTAGTTCCACAAGATTGGCCATCGTGTCTCGACCACACACAGTTACTACACAATCTTTATAAACTTTTCTAGCAATAATAGATTCCCCAACCGGGGTAGACACTTCCAACGGCTTATCTAACAATTCGGGGGTTCTTTTGAACTTTCCAGCAACCAAAGGAGTAACCTATGATAATGTAGAACCCGGATCAATTAAAGCATATACATCAAATGA
>NW_025849980.1:0-973 GCF_002878395.1 Capsicum annuum
TCTATGACAACCCGAAATTCGGACAACATCATTTCGCATATAAAAGGAAATAATCACCTGTATAAGCTCGAGCACACATATATATGTATATACAATACTTGGCCGTTGGAGCCATCACGTCTATTAACAAAACACCACCTTGACTGTACATTAGGTCTACAAAGCCTCTAGATAATACACAAAGTTTAACTAAGGTCGGTACACACCCCGCCATATAACTAACTTCTATACATTACCAAAAGTGACTGGATATGACACGGAAAGCCTCGAAGCAAACTGGAGCTCACCAAAAATAGCTGGATATCCTGGCTCCTACTTATGTGGTGTATGAGCTGAGGTACCTGTGCCTGCAACATGAAATGCAGGTCCCCCGTGGGGGACGTCATTAAGAAATATATACTGAGTATGTAAAGCTGTAGATAATCACATATGATATAGGAGCTCAATAGAAATCAGAAACAAGTGAATAAATCGTAATAGGAGTGGATCACATTTACTAGAACTTGTGACAACCTGTACATTGTATTTATTTAATCACTTTACCTTCGTTCTTATAATCTTTGTAACCATTACTGTATTGTACTGTGACCATTAGGCTGCCTTCAGTACATATCAACTGGGATCGACCCATGATAGGCTTATGCCCCAGGGATACCACCCATAAACACATAAATAGGGATCGATCTATGATAGACTTATGCCCCTGGAATACCACCCGATAAGAGAGAACTTCCATCACTTAGTTCAATTAAAATTTGAGATTGTTATTTCGGTCGCCACCGCATTTTTGATACTTTGAAACAATGATACATCAATAAGAAACATATAAATAGACCATCAATGTAATAAAAATGAGGTAAGAACTCATTGGCACATCAATGAAGTGTTTTGGAGTCATCAATGCCATAACAATGAAGTAGGAACTTATTGGCATATCAATGAAACGTTTTGGAGTCATTAATAGCACATGGAT
>NW_025849980.1:1073-2025 GCF_002878395.1 Capsicum annuum
CCTACTTATGTGGTGTATGAGCTGAGGTACCTGTGCCTGCAGCATGAAATGCAGGTCCCCCGTGGGGGACGTCATTACGAAATATGTACTGAGTATGTAAAGCTGTAGATAATCACATATGATATAGTAGCTCAATAGAAATCAGAAACAAGTGAATAAATCGTAATAGGAGTGGATCACATTTACTAGAACTTGTGACAACCTGTACATTGTATTTATTCAATCACTTTACCTTCGTTCTTATAATTTTTGTAACCATTACTGTACTTTACTATGACCATTAGGCTGCCTTCAGTACATATCAACTGGGATCGACCCATGATAGGCTTATGCCCCAGGGATACCACCCATAAACACATAAATAGGGATCGACCTATGATAGACTTATGCCCCTGGAATACCACCCGATAAGAGAGAACTTCCATCACTTAGTTCAATTAAAATTTGAGATTGTTATTTTGGTCGCCACCGCATTTTTGATACTTTGAAACAATGATACATCAATAAGAAGCATATAAATAGACCATCAATGTAATAAAAATGAGGTAAGAACTCATTGGCACATCAATGAAGTGTTTTGGAGTCATCAATGCCATAACAATGAAGTAGGAACTTATTGGCATATCAATGAAACGTTTTGGAGTCATTAATAGCACATGGATCTTGTTTGAGTAACCGGATACTTTCTGACATTCATTAGTGCAATAAACATGTAAGATTTGGAAGACAAGTAAGTATTGGAATGTATTGATATCTTGTAGGGTGGAAACAAGTTCATTGGTAACATAGGACATCATACAAAACCATTATGCATCGCATGTTATTGAATAACTTTGGAAACTTTCTTAATAGAACAGTTGTTCACTTTCATGCCAAAGATATGGTATAGAGTATGTTTTACATACCTGACTATCAACCTTCAATACTAGTCCATTTAGGACTAGTATTGAAG
>NW_025849981.1:0-4302 GCF_002878395.1 Capsicum annuum
CCCTAAAACCTTGGGCTATAGTACAATAATTTGGCTGGGAAATGCCCCATTTGCGCCTTTTTACCTGTTTGTCCACCCAAATGGCCACGAAAATTTAAACAGACTATACTGGGATGATCCTTAACTTCCCTGGCACGTCTTAGTTGGTTTTCGGACCCAGATCCCACCCCCGAAATCATGGGCTATAGCAAACCAATTTGGCTCGAAAATGCCCCGTTTGAGCTATTTTGCCCGTTTGTTCATGCAAATGGCCAAGAAAATTTAAATGGACCACACTAGGTTGATCCCCAATCTCCCTGGCATGCCCCGATCAATTTTTGACCTACAATATGCCCGTACCCTGGGCTCTCCCCTAAAACCGTGGTCTATACATACCGTTTTGGCCCAAAAACTCCCCATTTGTGCTGTTTTGCCTGTTTGTCCACCCAAATAGCCACGAAAATTTAAACAGACCACACTGGGATGATCCCCAACATCCCTGTCATGCCCCAATTGATTTTTTCCCTATAGTACGCTCAAACCTCGGGTTCACCCCCGAAATCGTGGACTATAGCACACCTATTTAGCTCAAAAATTCCCCGTTTATGCAGTTTCGCTCGTTCACCTACCCAAATGGCCACAAAAATATAAACGGACCATGCTGGGATGATCCCTAACCTTCCTGGCATGAATTGATTAATTTTGGGGCCATAACCTGGCTGAACCCAAGGCCCACCCCTAAAACCGTGGGCTATAGCAAACCGATTTAGCCTAAAAATACTCCGTTCACGCCACTTCAGAGTCTCTCCAACCAAATGGCCAAGAAAATTTAGACGAACCATACTGATATGATTCGTAACCTCCCTGGCATGTCAGGATCAATTTTCGGCCCACAACACACCTGAACCACGGGCTCACCCTTGAAATCATGGGCAATAGCACACCGATTTGGCCTAAAAATTTCCCGTTCATGCCGTTTCACCCGTTTTTCCACCCAAATGGCTATGAAAGTTTAAACGGACCATACCGGGATGATCCCCAACCTCCTTGGCATACCCCGGTCAATTTTGGGCCCACAGAACGCTCTGACCCTGGGCTCACCCCCGAAATCATGGGCTATAACACATCGATTTATCCCGAAAACTCCCCATTTAAACTATTTCTCCTGTTTGTCCATCCAAATGGCTAGAAAATTTTAAACGGACCACACTGAGATAATTCCTAACCTCCTTGGCATGCCCTGATCGATTTTTAGCCAATAGCACACCCTTACCTCAGGTCCACCCCTATAACCATAGGCTATAGCATACCGATTTGGCCTGAAAATGCCTAATTCACGCCGTTTCGCTCGTTTGTCGACCCTAATGGCCACAGAAATTTAAACGGACCACACTGAAATGATCCCCAACCTCTCCGACATTCCTTTTCAATTTTCAGCTCACAGAACTCCTGGACCATGGGTCCACCCTCAAAACTGTGGGCTTTAGCACACCGATTTGGCCCAAAAAATGCTTCGTTCGTGCTATTTCGCCTATTTGTCCACCCAAATAACCTCAAAAATTTAAACGAACTGCATCGGGTTGATCCCCAACCTCCCTGGCATGCTTCAATTGATTTTTGGCCCACAACACACTTGAAACCTGGGTCCACCCCCAAAACCATGGGCTATAGCACACTAATTTTTCTCGAAAATGCCTTGTGCGTGTTGTTTCGCCCGTTTGTCCACCCAAATAGCCATGAAAATTTAAACGAACCACACTAGGATGATCCCCAACCTCCGTTGCACGCCCCAATCAAATTTTGGCCCACAGCTCGCTCGAACCCTGGGTCCACCCTAAAAAACGTGGGCTATAGCACACCAATTTGGCCCCAAAATTAACCATTTTACCCGTTTGTCCACCCAAATCACCATAAAAATTTAAACGGACCACACTGAGATGATCCCCAACCTCCCTGGCACTCCGCAATCAATTTTGGGCATACAACACGCTCGGACCCCAAGCCCACCTCCAAAACCATGGGCAATAGCAGACCAACTTGGCCCAAAAATGCCCCATTCACGCCGTTTCTCCTATTCGTCCACCCAAATGGCCATAAAATTTTAAATGTACCACACTAGGATTATCCCCAAACTCTCTGGAATGCCTCAATTTCAGGACACAACACGCTCGAACCCAAGTCCCTCCCCTAAAATCATGGTCTATAGCAAACCGATTTTGCCTAAAAATGCCTCGTTCGTGGTGTTTCACCCATTTGTCCACCCAAATGGCCAAGAAAATTTAATCGAACCATACTGGGATGATCCCCAACCTCCCTGGCATGCCTGGGTCAATTTTTGACAAACAACATTCCCGAACCTCGGGCTCACCCCAAAAATCGTGGGCTATAGCACACCAATTTGGCCAGAAAATTCTCCATTCGTGTCATTTCACCTGTTTGTCCACCCAAATGGCCATCAAAATTTAAACGGACCATACTGAGATGATCCCCTATATCCATGCCATGCCCCAATCAATTTTTAGCCCATGCGTGCCCAAACCTTGGGCACACACCCGAAATCTTGGGCTATAGCGCACCAATTTGGCTCAAAAATACACCGTTCGTACCGTTTCGCCCATTCGTCCACCCAAATGGCCAAAAAAAATTAAACAGACCACAATGGGATGATTTCTAACCTCCCTGGCATTCCCCAATTGATTTTTGGCCCACACAATGCCTGAAACCCTTCCCCCAAAATCGTGGGCTATAGCACACCGACTTAGCCCAAAAATTCCTCGTTCGTGCTCTTTCTCTTGTTTGTCCACCCAAATAGCCATGAAAATTTAAAAGAATCACACTGAGATGATCGCCATACCTCGGTCAATTTTCAACCCACAGCACGCACTGACCCGGGCCCACCCTCGAAACTATGGGCTAAAGCACATCGATTTGGCCTAAAAATGCCCCATTCGTGCCGTTTCATCTTTTTGTCCACCCAAATAGCCATAAAAATTTAAACGGACCATATTGGGATAATCTCCAACCTAACTGGCATTGCCCGATTAATTTTTGAACCACAGCACGCCAGAACCCTGGGCCCACCCCTAAAATCGTGGGCTATAGCACACCCATTTGGCCCGAATATGCCCCATTCAGACTGTTTCACTGATTTGTCCATCCAAATGGACACGAAAATATAAACGGATGACACTGGGATGATCCCCAACCTCCCAGTATACCTCGGTCGATTTTTGTCCCAGAGTACACTTGGATCCCGAGCTCACCCCCAAAACTGTGGGCTATAGCACACCGATTTATCCCGAAAATGCCTCATTTGCATCATTTTTCCCGTTTGTCTACACAAATAGCCACGAATATCTAAACGGACCATAATGGGATGATCCCCAACCTCCCTGGCATACCACAGTCATTTTTTGGCCCACAGAACACCCGAAACTCGGCCTGACCCGTAAAACTTTAGGCTATAGTACACCAATTTAGCCTGAAAATGCCCCGTTTAAGCCGTTTCGCCCATTTGCCCACCCAAATGTCCATGAAAATTTAAAAGGACCACACTGGGACTATCCCCAACCTCACTGGAATGCCTCGATCTATTTTTTACCTATAACACATTTGTACCCTGGGCCTACCCCAAAAACCATAGGCAATAGCACACCGATTTAGCCCAAAAATTGCCTGTTTGCGCTGTTTCACCCGTTTGTCCATTCAAATGGCCACGAAAATTTAAACAGACCACACTGGGATGATCTCAAACCTCCCTAGCATATCTTAGTCAATTTTCGGCCCACATCACTCTCAAATCCTAGGCCCACCCCCAAAATCATGTGCTATTGCACACTAATTTGGCCCGAAAATACCCCGTTTGTGCCGTTTTACCCATTTTCCCACCCAAATGACCACAAAAATTTAAACGGACCATACTGGGATAATCCTCAACATCTTTTCCAAAACCCGATCGATTTTCAGCACATAGCACATCCAGACCCTTAGCCCACCCAAAAATCGTGGGCTATAGAACACCGATTTGGCCCAAAAATGCCCCGTTCGCGTAGTTTTGCCCTTATGTCTACCCAAATGGCCACAAAAATTTAAATGGACCATATTGGATCAATCCCCAACCTCCATATCACACCACGATCAATTTTCAGAGCACAGCATGCCTGGACTCTTGGCCCACCCCCAAAACCGTGGGTTATAGCACACCGATTTGGCCCGAAAATGCTTAGTTCACACCGTTTTGCCCGTTTGTCCACCCTAATGGCGACAAAAATTTAAGCGGATAACATTGGGATGTTCCCCAACCTCCCTATCATGCCTCGGTAA
>NW_025849982.1:0-2505 GCF_002878395.1 Capsicum annuum
ACTTACAGAATTCGACATTGTGTATGTTACTCGTACCGCTATGAAAGCACAAGCATTGGCCGATCATTTGGCGGAGAACCCAGTTGACAATGAGTATGAGCCTTTGCGAACTTACTTTCCTGATGAAGAGATAAATTCAATTGAGGAAGAAGTTTAAGATGATATGTATGCGTGGAAATTATATTTTGATGGGGCAGTCAATGTCAAAGGAGTAGAAATTGGGGCGGTTCTTGTCTCACTAACCGGGCATCATCATCCCGCCACAGCACGACTCCATTTTTTTTGTACTAATAACAAGCAGAATATGAAGCTTGCATCATGGGGTTAAATATGGAAATAAATCTGGATGTACACAAGCTAGTGGTGTTGGGAGATTCCGAATTACTCATTCGACAAATTCAAGGTGAATGGGAAACGAGAGATATCAAGCTCATTCCTTACAAACAGTTCTTAGAGGACCTTAGAAAAAGGTTCAAGTCTATCGATTTTAGATATATTCCCAGATCCCATAATGAGCTGGCTGATGTCCTGGCTACCCTAGCTTCTATGCTCCCATACCTAGGAAATATGCATATCGACCCATTAGAGATACAGATACGAGATCAACATGGTTATTGCAATATAATTGATGAAGAACCAGATAATGAACCCTGGTACTATGATATCAAACGCTTCCTAAAGTCAAAAGAATACCCAATACAAGCTAATGCAGATAAAAAAAGGACTATTAGGCGACTTACTAATGGTTTCTTTTTAAGTGGGGAGATTCTGTACAAACAAACCCCAGACTTGAACTTGTTGAGATGTGTTAATATTCAGGAAGCTGAAAGAATCATGAATGAGGTACATTCGGGGGTATGTGGTTCGCATATGAATAGCTATGCTTTAGCGAAGAAGATTATGCGGGCATGATATTATTGGTTAACTATGGAGCGAGATTGCTTTCGCTTTATTCGCAAGTGTCATCAGTGTCAAATTCATGGTGATTTGATTCACTCGCCACCTTCAGAGCTGCATCCTATGTCTGCTCCTTGGCCATTCGTTGCTTGGGGCATGGATGTAATTGGTCTAATAGAACCAAAAGCTTCTAATGGGCATCGATTCATACTGGTCGCTATTGACTATTTCACCAAATGGGTAGAAGCTGCTACTTTCAAATCAGTCACGAAGAAAATAGTAGTGGATTTTGTTCATTCGAACATTATATGTCGTTTTGGTATACCAAAGTCCATTATCACAGACAATGCAACCAATCTCAATAGTCATCTAATGAAGAAGGTTTATGAGCAATTCAAGATCGTGCATCATTATTCTACCCCTTACCGTCCTAAAGCAAATGGGGTCGTTGCAGCAGCAAACAAGAATATTAAAAAGATTCTTCGGAAAATGGTCTAAGGATCTCGACAGTGGCATGAGAAATTACCGTTTGTTCTTTTAGGATATCGTACAACTATCCGTACATCGACCGACGCAACTTCTTATTTACTAGTCTATGGGACTGAAGCTGTGATACCCGTAGAAGTCGAAATTCCCTCGCTTCGAATCATTGGTGAAGCCGAAATTGACGATACTGAATGGGTCAAGTCTAGACTAGAACAATTATCGTTAATAGATGAAAAAAGGTTGACGGCAGTTTGCTTTGGTCAATTATACCAGCAGAGGATGGCGCGAGCTTACAATAAAAAGGTACGTCCTAGAAAATTCGAGGCCGGCCAACTTGTTGTAAAATGCATCCTTCCACACCAAAAAGAGGCTAAAGGAAAGTTTGCTCCAAACTGGCAAGGTCCATACATAGTTAAACAAGTATTATCAAATGGAGCTTTGCAACTTGTGGATCTGGACGGAAAAATGACAGAAAAAGCTATCAATTCCGATTCAGTTAAAAGATATTATATTTGACACACTTGTGCTTAACATTCTCAAGTTGAGATGACGAAAGGCGGGGAAGGGGCTTGTAGGTGAAAACCCATGGAGGCACCACAAGATATAAAAAAAAAAAATTATTGGTGAAAATCCTCAGGGGCGCCATAAGACAATGATGAACGAGAAAATCGAAATTAGAGATGTCAATCGAGAAAATCCTAGAAGGAATGACTTTAGTCAAACAAAGTTTATCATGACAGGACAAAGATCAAGAAGGATGATTTTGATTTGATTGAAAGGTACAGCCTAATTCAAGATTAGACAGTTTTGAAGGATCAAATATCTACTCCAAATTGTGTGTCATGCATTATTGAAGTCAATATACACCTCCAAATAAGCTTTCTTACTCTACTGGTAGAAATACCTTCTATTCAAACATAATTCTTTTATTCCTTCTTTTGATTTTTCTTTATTTCATTTTTACACGCTCTGTTTTTTTATGGGTAAGTCTCGCACCAAATGCAAAATAAAGAAAAACGCGCAAAATTGACTATGGCTCCTAGTGAAATTGCGCAGAGATTATTGGGCGTTCACTACCTTGACAAGGACAGAGAGCCAGTTAAGATAAGTGTTACGAGTGAA
>NW_025849983.1:0-1418 GCF_002878395.1 Capsicum annuum
TTAGGACACGATCTTTACCAAGGTAGCTATAAACCTATTTGCCGAGCAATTGAGTTCTCTTCTAAATTCCCTAATGAAATTACTTATAAAACGCAATTCCAGAGATTTTTAGGAAGTCTTAATTACGTTGTAGATTTTATCCCTAATATTAGACAGGTCTGTGAGCCTCTTTACAAAAGACTCAAGAAAACCCCAGTTCCTTGGAGTCTTGACCAAACCAATGCAGTCATCCACATCAAGAACTTGGTCCAAAACCATCCGTGTCTAGGTATTCCTAACCCTGAAGCCTTCATGATAGTCGAAACCGATGCTTCCGATATTGGGTATGGGGGTATACTGAAACAAAAAATCAATGAGAATTCTCCTGAGCAGTTAGTCAGATTTACTTCCGGAATATGGAATTCCGCACAGAAAAACTACAGCACTGTTAAAAAGGAAGTTTTATCTATAGTGCTATGTATCACAAAGTTTCAAGATGACCTCGTTAATAAAGAATTTTTGCTTAGAGTAGATTGTAAATCTGCTAAAGAAATTTTGCAAAAGGACGTTAAAAATCTTGTTTCAAAACAAATATTTGCTAGATGGCAAGCTCTCCTATCTAGCTTTGATTTTCAAATTGAGTTCATAAAAAAAGAAAATAATTCCCTTCCTGATTTTCTAACAAGAGAATTTTTACAGGGCCAACATGAGACCCTCCACCCTGGGAAAAGTCCCAGCAGAAAGCAAACAAGACCAAACCAGGATGGCTAGACCATTCGATTCCCCCTCCGCATTAACTAACCCGTTAAGACCATCGGTCCCTCAGAGGCCTACACTAAAGACGGAACTCCAGACTCCGTTCCAAAATAAATTCTTGGCTTTGGCAGAATTTCCAAAGCTCACCCCACCAATGCCAAGTAAATTGGTCGATTTGAAAACAAATAAACCTTTTGATAAAGGACAGTTATCCAGTACATCAGTTCAAACCAAATAAAGTTACGCCATGAAGGCCCCAGAGACCTTTGCACAGGCCGTAGATCCCTCGGCGGTCACTTCAAAACAAACCTCTCCAATCAGGGAAGAATTCAAATTTATTACCACCCAGGTAATGCCAATAATTGCTTTAGACAAAGCATATGAAGGATATCCATTAGAACAGCTGATTAAGCCTGTCTACAATGACAAGAATTTTGTGGATACAGAAAATCCTATTAAGACTAGAAGATATTACGAGGCCATCCTCGTTGACACTGACTCAATTGAAGTTGAACATTCTATGAACGAAAGGAATCCGGATTACATTGATTATTCGAGATTCACTATTAAAAGGATACTCACTCCTTTCAACTGGTTTGCAGATCACCTGCACACACCAATTGCACTATCTATGCCGCATAGGCCACAAACTTATAGTCGTACCAATTATAAGTTTGTGGCCT
>NW_025849984.1:0-1155 GCF_002878395.1 Capsicum annuum
ATCCATGATGGCGTCAGGATCGGGCAATGCCCAAAGGGGACGGAACTCCCCTTACGTTCATGTCCAACAGGGACAACCCAGCCCTCCTCAACATTATTATATGCCTCAACCTGCTGTTCTTAATGCTCAAGCGTATGCCCGACCTCCGCAGCGTCCACAATGGCGGGCACCCACGCCACAAGGTTTTCATCTGCGGCAGCCAAATTTACAAGCCCCTCGTAATCCGTATGTTACGGTAGACTATACAAGAGAACAGAGGCCAAAGGAAAACTTCACCTCAATTGGAGAATCATATACGAGCCTGTTGCAGAGATTGGTCAAATTAGGATGGATTGAACCTGTTTTGCCTTTCAAAGTGGATCCGAATGCAAGTTGGTTTGATTCTAATGTAAGGTGTGAGTACCATTCCAACGTCCAAGGTCACAGTACCGAAAACTGTTGGAGTCTGAAGAGAGCCATTGAAAAGTTAATCGAAAGTAAGGCAATCGTAATACAAAAAGAAGAAGCACCAAATATCACCGACAATCCACTTCCTAATCACAGCAACACACACGTCGTGGGGATGATTTTTAACGATGGAGACTGTAGGCCAACAAGTCAAGCAATGATAGAAATAGGCGCCTTGAAGGAAAACCAGGGTGAAGCACTGAAGTTTATGCAAAGAGAACCACTGATCTTGAAAGGAGCGAGTTCCATTATAAGACCCCAAGATTCAGAAAAGATGGTATTGTATGTTCCTGCAAAGCTAAAGGGAATAACACAAGATGGGCCAAAACTATATGTTTCGAGTGGTCCCGCATGGTTCGACCAACAGCACAACAATATGAAAAAGATAACAGAACCAGTCGTCATAAGACACGCAGCACAGCTCCCAGTGACAAGCTTGAAAACCATCCCATGGAACTACAACAAAACCACGGTGATGTACAAAGGAAAAGAGGTCATGGAAGAAACAAATGAAACAGGGGGTTTGACTCGATCGGGAAGATGCTATGTTCCAGAAGAATTAAGGAGACCAAAACAGTTTAAAGATAGTCAAGGACCAATGAAAACACCTGTCACAAATGAAGAGGCCGAGGAATTTCTGAAGAAAATAAAACCCAAGACTATTCCATTGTCGATCAATTGAGGAAAACCCCAGCTCAAATATCATTA
>NW_025849984.1:1255-1647 GCF_002878395.1 Capsicum annuum
AGGGTGTTTGACTCGATCGGGAAGATGCTATGTTCCAGAAGAATTAAGGAGACCAAAACAGTTTAAAGATAGTCAAGGACCAATGAAAACACCTGTCACAAATGAAGAGGCCGAGGAATTTCTGAAGAAAATAAAACCCAAGACTATTCCATTGTCGATCAATTGAGGAAAACCCCAGCTCAAATATCATTATTATCCCTTCTGCTACATTCTAAAGAACATTGTCAGACACTGGTTAAGTTGTTGAATGAAGCATACATCTCGAAGGAAACTACGGTATGTCAAATAAAAAGGATGGTTCGTAGAATATTTGAAGCAAATAGAATCACTTTCACTGATGATGAGTTACCCACAGAAGGTTCTGGTCACAACAAGGCTTTGCATCTGACTAT
>NW_025849985.1:0-3457 GCF_002878395.1 Capsicum annuum
TGCTTATGGCCTATTTCGGAGAAAGTCTGACGAGAATAGCCTCCGAATGGTTTATCGATCAAGACATCTCCCATTGGCACATTTGGGATGATATGGCTCAAGATTTTGTGCAACAATTTCAGTACAATCTCGATATTATCCCGGACTGCACGCACTTCTCTTTCTAATATGAAGAAAAAACCATCTGAATGTTTTTGAGAGTTTGCCATAAAATGGAGAGAACAGGCATCTAGAGTCAAGCAGTCACTGAAGGACCAGGAATTGATTGACGTTTTTCTCCAAACTCAAGAGTCCGATTACTTTCATCATTTACTAGCCGCGGTTGATAAAACTTTCGCCGAAGCAATAAAAATTGGGTAAATGGTGGAGAATGGCATCAAATCAGGAAAAATCATGAGCCAAACCGCCCTCAGGGCCACTACACAAGCCATTAAGAGCGGATCAGGTAGTTTCGAAAATCGAAAGAAGAAGGAGGAAGAATCCATGATGGCGTCAGGACCGGCCAATGCCCAAAGGGGACGGAACTCCCCTTACGTTCATGTCCAACAGGGACAACCCAACCCTCCTCAACATTATTATATGCCTCAACCTGCTGTTCTAAATGCTCAAGCGTATGCCTGACCTCCGCAGCGTCCACAATGGCGGGCACCTGCGCCACAAGGTTTTTGTCCGTGGTAGTCAAATTTACAAACCCCTCGTAATCCGTATATTACGGCAGAATATACAAAAGAACAGAGGCCAAAGGAAAACTTCACCCCAATTGGAGAATCATATATGAGCCTGTTGCGGAGATTGGTCAAATTAGGATGGATTGAACCTATTTTGCCTTTCAAAGTGGATCCGAATGCAAGTTGATTTGATCCTAATGTAAGGTGTGAGTACCATTCCAACGTCCAAGGTCACAGTACCGAAAACTGTTGGAGTCTGAAGAGAGCCATTGAAAAGTTAATCGAAAGTAAGGCAATTGTAATACAAAAAGAAAAAGCACCGAATGTCACCGACAATCCACTTCCTAATCACAGTAACACACACGTTGTGGGGATGATTTTAAATGATAGAGACTGCAGGCCAACAAGCCAATCAGTGATAGAAATAGGCGCCTTGAAGAAAAACCAGGGTGAAGCATTGAAGTATATGCGAAGAGAACCACTGATCGTGAAAGGAGCGAGTTCCATCATAAGACCCCGAGATTCAGAAAAGATGGTATTGTATGTTCCTGCAAAGCTAAAGGAAATAGCACAAAATGGGCCAAAACTATATGTTTTGAGTGGTCCCACATGGTTCGACCAACAGCACAGCAACATAGAAAAGATAACAGAGCCAATTATCATAAGACACGCAGCACAGCTCCCAGTGACAAGCTTGAAAACCATCCCATGGAACTACAACAAAACCACGGTGATGTACAAAGGAAAAGAGGTCATGGAAGAAACAAATGAAACAGGGGGTTTGACTCGATTGGGAAGATGCTATGCTCCAGAAGAATTAAGGAGACCAAAATAGTTTAAAGATAGTCAAGGGCCAATGAAAACACCTGTCACAAATGAAGAGGCCGAGGAATTTCTGAAGAAAATGAAAACCCAAGACTATTCCATTGTCGATCAATTGAGTAAAACCCCAGCTCAAATATCATTATTATCCCTACTGCTACATTCTAAAGAACATTGTCAGACACTGATTAAGTTGTCGAATGAAGCATACGTCCCGAAGGAAACTACGGTATGTCAAATAGAAAGGATGGTTCGTAGAATATTTGAAGCAAATAGAATCACTTTCACTGATGATGAGTTACCCACAGAAGGCTCTGGTCACAATAAGGCTTTGCATCTAACTATCAAATGCGAAGGATATTACATAAAAGGGGTAATGATCGATGGAGGTTTAGGAGTAGATATCTGTCCTCTCTCTACTTTGCAAATATTAAAAATCAGCCCAGATAGGATTTGGTCCAATAATGTATGTGTTCGGGCTTTTGATGGTGCAAAACGAGACACAATTGGTGAGGTAGATCTTGCTTTGGTTATTGGACCAGTTGAGTTTACGATCACCTTTCAAGTAATAGACATGGATACTTCTTACAACCTGCTTTTAGGAAGACCATGGATCCACACGGCCAGGGCAATACCCTCTACTTTGCATCAAGTAGTTAAGTTTGAACACGACAATCAGGAAATCATTGTACATGGAGAGGATGACCTTCCCATACATCGAGATCCTTCTGTACCCTGTATCAAAACAAAGGGGGGTTGTGAATCTTCCATATATCAAGCCTTTGAAATTATGACAGCTGATCAAGTCGTGGAAGGCACGCCGATTCCGGGGCCTCATCTTTCCTCTACTTCAATCATGGTGGCTAGCCAAATGCTACAAAATAGTTATGAACCGGGAAAAGGATTAGGGGTTTCGCTGCAAGGAATTATAAACCCCATAGATCCATGTGGTAGCCGTGACTCCTTGGGCTTAGGCTTTAATCCTACCGCGGCAGATAGAAAATGGGCAAAAGAGCAGAAGAAGAAGGATTAGAAATTGACAAGTCGAGTTCCACACATTAGCCAATCTTTCACGAAAGCTCAAAAGGAAGAGAATCAATACCCATATGCTAACAAGGATGTGGATGAAATATGTCAAGGTCTCAAGGAAATGTTTCATGAAATAAACATGGTTCAGATGGGTGAAGGCCCTAGCCATGCAGATGTGCATTTCGTCGGGACAAATATCAAGCTCACTAACTGGGAAGCCACTCCACTCCCCACAAGGAAGGAGTCTTGGTAGTTATTTTGTTATTTTGTTTTTTCTTTCTTTTGTATTTTGGACTATTCTCAGGGTCGTAGTCCATATAGTTTAGTTGCTATGCTTTCATGTTAACCCTCCTATCCTTTCCGATTCAAATAAATGAAATTCAAGTTTTCTAGTAAATTTATCTTTTCTTCCCTCTTTTAATTTTTATTTTTATCTTATTTCAGTTATGTTAATACTGGCTCCAATAACATGGCATGTACGTGGAGTTCACATTTAGACCCTGAAAAGTTGTCTAACCTCGAATCAGCAAACCAAATAGTAGATGAATACGATGAAGGTGAAGCTGATAAGGAAGTCAAAAAAGGATTGAATCAATTTAAGGATAAGCCCAAACCCAATTTAAATGACACCGAGATAATAAATTTGGGAACTGGTGAGGAGGTTAGAGAAATAAAAATAAGTATTCATGTAGATCAGAATATCAGGAATGATATTGTTCAGATTTTGATCGAGTATAAGGATGTTTTTGCTTGGTCTTATGATGATATGCCGGGTCTAAGCACGGATTTGGTGGTCCACAAACTGCCTACATACCCTAATTTCTCACCGGTCCAGCAAAAGCAAAGAAATTTTAAAACTGACGTGAGCAATAAAATCAAAGAGGAAATCATGAAACAATTGAACGCAAATGTGATCAGGGTCGCTCAGTACACCACAT
>NW_025849986.1:0-1427 GCF_002878395.1 Capsicum annuum
AAAGTTACCCATAATCACTCATAGTTTTGCATTTTTCAAAAATATGGATATAAGAACTTGCTTGCTCTCACTCTCACAAAGAATTCTTAGATTACAACTGATGACCATATGCTTGCCCTTAGTGTAATGCTCCATTAATATCAGAATGCTAAGGTTAGGATCAAATAGGTCTTTACGGGTTGTAAAGTAGGCTAAAGGGATGGGTAGGACTATTTTGGCTAGAAATAGTGACTATGTTCCCTAAGTGCTTTAATACACTATATTATGCCATTTAGAAAAACTTTTAACAACCAATCTACCTTCCTTTCATCTACCAACCTTTTTTTTTCACCCATTTTATTACTCAATCAAAAACACTATGATGGGAATATACAACTCTGTTTTTTTAAGCATCCCTATGATAGCAACCCTCAGCTTAGACTATTTGCATTAGTCGAGGTACATAATGTCCAAGAAAGGACCAGGGCGCCACTCCCGATCATAATATTTTCATGTACCAATAACTAAACTTTGGGGTATCAATTTCACCATTTTCCTCTTATTTTGCCACTCTCTTTACTCAACTTGATTCTACAATTTAAAGCGCTTAGGAGCTTTTGGATCAAATTATGGTCTTTTAAAAAAAATGGATCAGGCTACATATGAGGTTGCCAAAGAAAATAGCTAAAGGCTCAATTGGTGTTCACTAGGACAATGTACAAAGGTAGGTTAAAAGAAGATAAAAAAAATCAGGGCTGCCAAAGAAATGCCTAAATCATCTCCTAAACTCACAATCTTTATTTCGCTTCACACACACACTAGGCAAGTTCTAGCATCAGTCGGAATAAAGAATATACAATAACCTTACACACACATGGCACATGGTCAACTTAATTAGGAGCATTATAGATTCTTGACCCAACAGATAAATGAATTAAACCACAAACAATTATCACAGAATGAGTCACAACTTAGAGCCTAATTGTTTCAATAGTAGTGATTCAGCACAAACTCCTGTTATAATGCCACGTCATTTATAAAAACAATTTCATGCAAAAATCTGACTAATTCTCTCCTAAGATGGTCGTCATCCATCCATCATTGAGAAAAATGACTAATTACAACTATCTAACTATGACTAAATTAAAACAACTGTAGAATAAATGCGGGCAAGCAGTAGGCAATACAGCAGACAAGGCAATCTAGGCGTACACGTACTTATACTCGCACCCCACACTAAGAAGGAACACACTACCCTCAGTGTAAATAAATAAGCAAAAACCTGGTTAGTCAGACTATTCCTCTACATCCGGGGTCATACCCCCTGCGTCAGAATCATCATTAGAGTCTTCATCATCAGAGTTGTCCTCTATATCAGAGTCTAGCAGTCGGTGATCATCGTCTGTTGGTACATCATTATCTAGAGGTTCTTTAAAATTAACCCCCAC
>NW_025849987.1:0-18243 GCF_002878395.1 Capsicum annuum
ACCCCGCATGTTTCTAAGCTAGGAGACGAACCATTTTTCCTACATATAAAATCTCCTATCCTGTGATTCATACTTGAGTACAAGACTTACAATAAGTATCCTAGTGATAAGATAGCTTATGATGCATTAAGCATGTTCATATGAGTCACTTAAGGTAATACAAGCTAAGAGTTTTTGAATCCATCAAGTTTTAGTGTTTGATTTTATAAAGGTCATATTATAACGAGTATAACTCGATATTAATATGGTATTTCTACATATTTCTATGCACTTAATTATAGATAATCGAATTATCTTTCCAACGATATAAATTTTATCAAAATCTGACACCTGAGCTAGGAGTTATGGCTTTACGAAGTAGAGTGTGTTGCCTAACCAATAGCACATGGCCACTGAAAAGCATATGTGATAGCATGTGTGGCTCCTATGTAAATATAGGTGATATCATATGCGGCACCTAATAGATATAGGCGATATCATATGCGGCGCCTATGTAAATTTAGGTGATATCATATGCGGCGCCTAGGTAAATATAGGCGATAGCATATGCGGCGCCTATGTAGATATAGGCAATATCATATATGGTGCCTGTATAAATTTAGGTGATATCATATGCGGAGCCTATGTAAATATATGCGATATCATATGCAGCGCATATCTTATGGTTTCAAGTGACTTAAACACTCCGTTTTGAGTTATTTTGAGGGTAATTAAGTCTTTTAAACTCCTTACACGTCCCTAAACTTAACCCTACGAAATATATAGCTCCTAATTACATTATAACCCTACTAACATCTTAAGTTCATCATCCAAGAGCACTAAAAGAGAAAAAACAACTAGTGTTGCATAATTAAGCTTGAAGATCCAATTTCAAGGAAATTCCTCCGTCAATCATCAAGAATCTTTCTTCTAAGGTATGCATGAGTTGATTCATGGACTCCTTTTGTCCATGAAGCTCAAGAACTATCTTCTAAATTATGTAATATGATATTTATGTTGTTGGTGGTTGATGTTCATGTGGTTGGAGTTTGATGATGCCTAAGATGGGATCTTTGTATGTTTTGTGTGAGGATATGGTGGTATTTAATGTATAAATATGTGAAATTGGTGGTTGAATATTTGTAATCTTGATGAATCCACCTATGCCTAAGATGTGCATGTAAGGTGTTTGTGAAAATACCTAAGGAAATAGAAATCATGCTTTTATGACATAATAAGTCCTAAATGACTATTCCATGTTCTAAGTTTATGTTCAACATGATCCCCATGCTATTGTCTTGAATTGAAGATGTTGTATGAGATGCTCATAATATTGTTGTGATATGGAATGACTATGTTATTGAAGCCATGCAAGTATATACATGTGTGCATTCTCGATCATGTGATAGTTTGTTGAGAATCATTCTTATTATGAAATCCTTACTTATGATATTGTGAATTGCGGACTCTGCTCTTATGATCAAGTCAGTCATGTATGTCAGTTTCATTCCATCGAGTCCAACTATAGCTGTGTGCCTAGAGCTAGTGTCATGTTTTAAGACATCCTCAGTCAACTATGCTCCATAGATTTTAGTTAGTCATGTGACTCAAAAAAACTCAGAAATCTCAGTAGTTCAGTAGTACCAGTAGTTTCAGTACTCTCAGTTAGACCTCAGATCTCAAGTAGCTTTTCCATCAGTCAACGGAACTCAGTGAATTCAGCTTAGTTTAACTAAGAAAATATTATCAGCTTAGTTAATCAGTTTATAAATTAGTTCAGTTCAGTTAGTCAGTTCAGTGCAGTTAATCTTTTTAGGGTCTTTAGTTGGGAGTAGGGACTAGCACCGAACGAGTGCAGGGATGGCGGTTTTTCCCGTTATAAAGGCAGAGCCGTTAGCAGCAATCCCTGTACTCCAGAACTATGTAGCCAGTGTAGGACAGGAGTCATCCGTTAGATTAAGGCTATACTTGACTATTATATTGCCTTAGGCTTTATTTCCTATTCAGGGTCACCCGTTAGAGAGGCTTGACCATAGTAGAGGTCTCTACCTGTGGCACGGTATTGACACCCTTCCAATCAGGGCAAAGATTGGATCCCATCAGTATAGTATCAGGGCATGTTGATTAGGTTACTACCTCCCACAGTCACAATTACAATTACAGTTTCAGTATCAGTCTTTAGAATAGAAATCAGGAATCAGGACTGTCAGATACAGTCATCGATCTCAGTAAAGAACTCAAATAGTTCCATTAATTCCTAGACCATCCCATCAAATAGGCTTAGTCCTATATTTAGATGCTTATTATTAGATCTAGAGGTCACCCGACAGACAGGCTTGATCTCAATCTCAGATTTAGTCGAGTATTCTCATTATCAGTTTTAGAGATCACTTATTAGCTAGGATTGATCTCAGACTTAGATGTTCAGATACAGTTTGGAACTCAGATAGTTTTCCCCAGAATTAGGACTAGATACAGTCATCCATGTTATCAGTCATTCAGTATCTCAGTATCACGAAACTCATGTTGTCAGAGTTCAAACTCAAGTAGTCAATATCTCCAAGAGTTCAGTAGTAGTTACGTATGTATGTATGTATGTATTCTCATGTTCATATTAGTCAGTATATTTATGCATATAAACCCCATGTATTTAGCCTACCCCTACGTATACTTAGTACTTTAGTTGTACTAGCGCATTTGCGCTATGGTGCTTTCTTTTTATGTTACACCATAGGTTCTGAGGTGCAGATTCTAGATCAGCAGTAGTAGGTCAATAAGCACTGAGTCCTCATCTTTCGAGGACATAATCGTTACCTTTATTATTCCAGTATTTCAGTTTATTTTCAGTTTAGGGAGTTAGTTGAAGACATGTTCCTTCAACTCTTTATTCAGATAGTTTAGAGGCTTTCTGACGATTATAGAGTTTCAGATTTAGACTTTAGTATTTTTAATTTTGTTTTGGTACTGTGATACCACCTTATTTCAGATATTTTATTATTCAAGATTGAACCTTACGCTCCCTTTGTTCATGTTTCTATATTTTATATGTATATTATGTAGTTATAGGGGTCATGAGCACCGTGTAGCATTTCGGTTCAGAAAATTGGGGCGTTACACATGGCTAAGGTGTCATCCTGGAAAAATAATCCATGATCACATGATAGTGGGATGACCAGTCCATGCCCAAAATCACATTAAGATCCATAAAATCCAGAACAATAAGATCACCATGAGTATCAACATCTCTATTAGTGACAACGCATGATCTGAAAACCCAATCCACTACTAATGAATCACACACGAGAGTAGATATACGTGATGGTACAAATAGCAAAATCCCAAGATAACTCTAATCGTGGAGCATAATAAGCAGAAACATAAGAATACGTGGATCCCATATCAAATAAAGCAAGGGTCAATTGATGGCACAATAAAATCATACCTGTAATAATAACATCTAAAGATTTAACCTCGGGTCTTGTTGGTACTTCATACAACTGAAGTAGCTTTAAGTACCTTCTTAACCTCATGTCCTTCCTACCTAATAACCTTCTTAAGTACCGTGGAAACCACCCCCACGACCTTGAGAACCACCTCTAGCTGAAGGATGACCTGCTCTAATAGGGGGAACATTCTGAGCTGAGTGATAATCGTCCCACTACTAGGGCACTTATAAGAATAATGACCAAAAGATCCATAATGATAATATTCTTCCTGAGCTAAACTAAAATCAACAAATCCATCCAACTCGGAGTAACCACCATGACTAAAATAGCCAAAAGACGAACCCCTTGAAGACTGACTGCCAACCTTAGTAGGGAGATCACTAGCACTAGACTGACCTCTATAGTAATATAAAGAGCTGCCTATACTGATCTACTATGCTGACTCTGAGGCTAATAAGAAGGACACAGAGAATACCCACCAATAGAACTACTACCTCTGAATTGGGAATTACTACGGCTCTCACTGAAATTGCCCTAATATCTAGGCCTCCTATCACTGCTACCTTGGGCCCCATGATGTATCTCCTTCATCACTTGAGCATAATCCAAAACCTCCTCAAATAAAGCAATAAACTCTCTCATACTGAGTGTCTAGAATAGAAGTAGTATTTCATGAAAACTCATGATAATGAGTCTCATACTCCGCAACCATCATGGAGCCCTGCTCCAATCTAGATAACTAATCCCTTAATGGTCCCTAAGGATGTGAGGCATGTACTTCTCCAAGAACATCTTAGAGAACTATGTCCATGTTAAAGAAGAAGATCGGACTGGTCTAAAATCCATATAACCTCTCTACCAATATCGAGCAGCCAAATTCAACTGGAATGTGGTGTAATACACACCACGAGTCTTAACTAGACCTAAATTATAGAGCCTATCCTCATAACCAATCAGAAATTCATAGGTATCCTTGCCTGGAGAACCAGAAAATCTAGGCAGAGCCAATCCTAAGAATCTACCCATTGTCTTCTGCTCCTCAGCAAACATAGCAGGATGGGAAACCACTGGCTAAATAACTACTAACTAAATAACAACCGACATAGGAGGGACCTCAACTTTGGGAACCACGCCTATAGGTCATGCCCCCGCCTCAGTACCACATCGATCTATATACTATGCACCATCAGACAACACACCACCAACTAACTCTAAAAGTTTTAATAGAGCATCTTTGAGCATAGAAAAGGAAACAAAACCTAGTGGAGCCTAGGCTAGTCCCTGGCCCACCGCTGGATGGGGCAGAAAAATCTCTGGTTTATGAGCGAGAATAGGGTCTGGTGAAGGATCTCTCTCTTAACCCTTAGCTAGAGGCACATCTCTACATTGTCTATGACCTCTAGGTTATTTATAATAGGAGTTGGATCCTTAGGCTCGATCTTAGGACCCTCATCTCGTGTAGTAGTAACATGTGTCTTGGCCATCTACAAAAAACTAAAATCAAGGGAATACTTCTACAAACCAACTCAAACTCTTAGCATGATATATCTAAAAGAAGTGAAGAACTCCTAAGAATGTCCCATAGCCTCCTGAAGATAGGAAACGAACATCATAATATCTATTGCAAGACTCTACTAGACATTTTCTCTTGTACCAATAATACTGGGGTAGCCTAAGCTCTGATACCGATTTGTCATGACCTGATTTATGAGTCATGATGGAACCTACTAAATCCCGCTAGTAGGTACGCCAAACCATAACCCAAAGTTAAACACAATGGGTTAACTTGGTGGAAATAGCCCAAAAGGTCCTAAAGAAAATCCAACACAATAAAAAAGTAATACAATAGAAATAGATTAGAGATAGGTACTACATAAATACCATCCCACGACCTGGTAGAGCCAATACAAGAGCATCTAGTATACTAATACAACCCAAGTATCTAGAATTGTCAATACATCTAGCTCAAAACTTAAGACTAAATATAGAAAGATAGATGAAAATGGGAGACTCTGACTCCAAGAGCTCACCCGATCTTCGAATATCAACACTGCTCGAACACGAATCAACAACGGAAACTAGTACTCAGATCTACATCAAAGAGGTACAAAAGTATAGTATGAGCACCAAAATAATGGGTACTTAGTAGGTATCACTGGCTAACTTATCTAAATCATGATATAAGTATGATAAAATGCAATATAACATAATAAAGTCAAGGTAAGGAAAGAACCTAAACCTACTCAAACATCATTTTGCATGCATAGGTAAATAACAAAAATAATAGCATAACATAAAGAATCAACTCTCGCAAACATAACAACAAAATTGGTTCCCATACATCATTTGGTGTGGAAAAGTAAATAACCCATCGCAAGAACCCATAAGCCAGGAAAGTACAAACAAGATAGAAAAACCCACCTCCGTCATTTATCAACTCTCATAATACAACTAGAATTCATCCAAGTCATGCCACACTATAGCCATCACTTTCCCATATTCATCACTAATCAACACTTATCAACTAATTATTATTTCACTAGAATCCATTTATATCATACAACATTATAACTATTTTCTCATTTTTGACTTAGATAGATTATCAATCTTAGACCCTAAAGTCATCATATTATAGTAAGTATATCAGAGCGGTTTATCCTAGGGAGTCTACAAAGCCGTGTCTAGTAGAGCCTTACTTAGAAATGTTTTGCGTGCTATATTTATAATTAGAGGGCTACTTGGACATTCAGGAAATGTCACTTTCTTTCATAATCCAGATCATGCGATAGAGCAATGTTAAGAAGTCCATTCCTGCTCGTACTATAATCTCTTATATTCATACTATGCCTACTATAGCTAAGGTCAATGGTGGCAAAAAAACTCCAGCACTACTAATGTCCAAGAAGCAACGTACAATGAAGGGTCTTAAGATATCAAAATTCAGATTGAGGTGAATGAATTTAGTTCGACCCTCACGGCCTGCAATAGAGAACATCGTAAAAGTTTTTGTGTTACAGTAGCACATAAGGCTGTAGTTGTACTATTTGTATTGCCTTGGTTTATTTGAGCAAGATATAATAAGGTTATTAATATTTTTGTAAAATAAATGGTTAACTAGTCATAAAGATGGGTTGAAAATATTTCTTAATACACTTCTTAAGATGACGTGAATGGTTCTTAGGTTTGAGATTTCTTTCATATGACTCCTTCAATATATGGGATTTAATACCGCGGAGGACATTTAGTACTTCGTTAGTAAATATATAGGGTTTTATAGTTACATATATTTTTAAAATAGAATCTTCTAAACTAGTTTTGTATTAGTTGAAAGAGGCTAGTATCATGGTCTGAAGAGTGAACCTTTCAATGTGCTAGCGCCGATACCCTAGTTAAAATATAAGGACCAAACACCTACTAGATATCATTCTAGATTTTATTAATTATCTTTTTATAAGTTATGTGTGTATGACCACCCCAAATAGGTAATAATAACATGCAATCCCTTTTGTCGTTAGAAAACTCTAGAATTAGTATTTCCAATTGTTCTATATAAGATTATATGTAAACTTGGTTCCTACGGTGAACTATGTTTTGGCTATAGAAGGTTAGTATATGACTACAACTTATGGTTGAAAAAGGAATATTGACTGGTTAGACATATGTGGTGATTATCTAGACTATTTTTGCATATTAGAATACATGAAGTGAGCCATTTTGGTTAAAAGGGTATTTGTTAGACATGAAGCAGGTAAGAGTGACACCTAAATGACAATATGAATACATGTTTGGATGCCTAGTCATGTTAAATGCAGGAATAGAGAGACGATCAGAAGATATACACTTGGACTAACCTAATGCATTTGTATTATCCTTATTAAAATAAGAGGCAGTTTGTTATGCATATGTATAGAGTTTTAATGGGTTATCAAAATTGTCGTGAAGTATAAGGTACCTTTTTTTTCACTTGAGTCCCTGATATGGAAATTCCCTTGATGCATAGCTTATCTAAATCTCTTGAATAAAGGTATTGGATTGCCATCACTTGTTAAGACACAAGTTTTTAGCCCTCCCTTGTTATGAAAAATTAGTTAGCATGGATAGACCTATCTAGTTAATCCCAAAGTGACTAACCTTCAGATGTTTTAGAATCATAATATAATTTTGCGTGTACTTGACATTTATGTGTGAGTTACTATAAATAAGAGTTTATGTGTTATAGTGCCTTTAAGTTTTATTTGTAATTTATTTATTTGAACTTTTATATGGTACCAAACATTGATTGTAATGATATCCTAGGTCAATAGAAAAGATAAGGTTGATCTTGACCTCCTACTCCTACAAATGAACTGTTAAGGATTTCTATCATGGCCCTGAAACACTGATAAGGAAAATTCATAGGAGCTTAATGATAATATAGGGAAACTAATTGCATGTGTTTTTAGTTGAGTAGCAAACACAAGCAGAACTATCCCACCAGTGATTTAGCACTAGCGGTAGTATACTCAAAATTAATAAGGTAGAGTGACCCCATAAGATGTCTCCTAGCTTCCAAAGAATCAGGTCTGTTACATAATTATACATACTACAAGTTCTATAGTTTGTCTATTTATAGATCATATGTCTTTTGTGGATTATTTTCTCACTTATAACATATGTCTTGGAATACTTATAGATGTTATCTACTTCATTGAACCCTCATTTATTTCTATATATGTTCAAGGGAATTTTCCGTACATGTAATTATGCTAATTATTTACCACAGATCACTTGTCCGTATTTTTGTTGCATCACAGATTAACTTGACTGTGTGTTATAGGCATTGGAATTAGTTCTCATAAGTTAAAGTATCACCTATAACTTGCCTACATGTTATACCTTTCATAGACCATTTGTCTATATGCTACATTCCTCATAGCCTACATGCTTTGTATAATTATTCATGTGTTAGTCCAGTTATTCATGCTCTAGTCCACTTGCTCAATGTGATTTTTGTTTCATAGTTCACTTTCTTATCATGTTCATTCTTGTAGCCCACACGTTTATATATTGTATAAATTATCATAACCTAGTCCTCTAGATTATGTTCTCATCTAGCCCAATATTTTATTTCACTTGCTCATATACTAGAAGTCTTTTAATTCACCTGCCTATATGTTACAAGTATCATAGTTCATTTTATCACATTTTTAATGGTTCATATGCTTATTTGCTACATGCTTTAATATTTTGCTTACATAAATCCCATATTTCTATAACTTAATTGTCTATATGTCACAAGCTTATTAGGTTCATATATTTGTATGTTAAGTGCTCTTTTGTGCTGATCTGCGTGTGTGTCATAGATTAAATGCGACTTATCTACATATTATATTCCCCTCTATGCTTATTGATATGAGTATTAACGTAGTTGGATAAAGCTTTCTCATATTAGGATATAATGAGAATGGTGTCTAGAACAAGATAGGCATATGAATAAATTCCAGTATGAAACTTACTCATAGGTTGGTAGCTTAGTCTAATAACCTATTCTAAAGTATGACGCATGACAACTATTGCTCTTAAGAGATTCTCCTATGAGATAACATATGGAATGAAAGGAAAGTTGAGCCCAATAGTCGCCTATGATTCCATGTGTCCATTTTACAGAAATATATGGGAGATCCATTCTTCATTGTGCTCCCTTAATAGTAAATGACCCCACCTATCATGTAAACAAGTCCCCAAAACCATTCTTAATTGCTAAGGCAGGAAGTTAGGGACAAAAGGTTTACCTCCATTGAAGTATTGTGGAAGAACTAGGATATAGAATAAGCCACTTGGAAATAGAAAGATGGTAGAAATTCTAAATCCCCTCCTCATTCCAACCATCAATGAGAGGATCTTAGATCATGTGCTCCCCTATATGATCCTAAGTTCTACTAGAATTTTGTTTCTTTGATATGTAATTTACAAGTCGTGTGTTCATCTATATTAAATTTCATAATTCTATGTGTTCTACTTGTTTATACAGAAAATGAGGGAAATCACGCTATACTAAAATAGTTTTCATTAAGTTACATGGTCAAGAGAGGGGCTTTACTTATCATATTCTCATTTCATGTATTATATCTATTGATATGCCATGTGAGTTTTGTATACATTACTTTAGTTAGCCCACATATTTAGTGTAGTTTATTTACAAAGGAAACTCTAGGAAAAAAAATTTTCTTTGGAGGGGAAATTCTAGGGTTAGTCAATTCATTAGCTATACCTTTCATTCGAGGACAAATGATCCAAAGGAGGGGATGATGTAACGTTTCGTACATCCCAACATAGACCAACTTAGTATAGATGAAAGTATTTAAACTTGAGATAGGTATTTGAGCTTAAAGTTAAAGATAAGTGTTAAGTTAAGTAGAGGGATCAAGATTTTGATAAATTAAGAGAAAATAAGTGAGGTGACTAGTAGGTGCATCACCTATTCATACTATTGGACTGACTTGAGGCCTATATTTTGGACATATTAAAGGCCCAAATTAAGTAAAAGAAAAAGGGAAAGATGAGCAGCCCAACACCTAATTTATTTAAGGCCCAAATGTCCAGCCCAATACCTATTCTATTTAAGGCCCAATATGGTGTGATCCAATTAGAAATAAACCAAGTAGGTCCATCACCTACTTGGACTTTTTGAGAAGCTTAAATATCCAAGTAGGTGCATCACCTACTTGGACTAATTTTGACCAATATGTGGCTGGAAATGAACAGAAAAGAGGCGGTCAAGTGGAAGGATTTATAAGGTCCAATTAGTTCCATTTTCTCTTCATTCTTAATTGTAAAAAAATTAGATTACAATTAGCTTACTCACTTTTTTCTCTCAAGTCTAAAACAACCGCCTATTTTCTCTCCTAGGGTTCTTAAAGAAATCCTCCTTATTTCCAGCCAAGGTAAGTGAAAATAACTATGGTTTATATTTAATCCTATCATGGGAAGTTATGGAAATCAAGCCATTATTTTGTTTCAAGTATAGGACAGCCCTTTTTGCCAAGCTTGGCAGTCCACTTATCTTTAATCTGCAAGATATTTTCCAATAGTATTTGGTTCAACTTGAAGGAAAACTTAGCATCTTGATGGAGTGCACTTTAAGAAAGAAAATTTTAGAAATAAAGGTAAGGTTATTGCCCCGATTTACCCCTGCTTTTGTAAAGGCCTTAATGGAGGATTTTATATATGTTGTTGTTAAGAATTCATGGGATGGTGATCGGAAGCTGTGAGTTCAATTTCTTATATTGTGTTGGAGGATTTTGGGACTGTTTAGGTAATGTCTATAGGTGTTGTTGTTGGAGGCTATGGGTAACCTTATGGAATAGTGAAGTGGGGTTCATATTAAAGTATAGAAGGAGGGTGTGGTGATACACCAAATGTTTGAGGGGCTGAATAGTCTTACTGCCCATCAAGTGTTTAGCTACTATTTTATAAGGGTTACATTGTGATCAGTTGCTAATATTAGCTCCATTATGTGCTTATATTGTAGATTAACACCTTAAAGGAAAGAAGGCTAATTCATTGTAATAATTAGGTTGCACTACGAGGTATGTAAGGCTATTCTAGTTCATATTCTTTGGCATGGTGTCATATACTTGTGTACCAATAAAGTGAACTTCGTAGATGATCTTTCATGTTAAAAGATACATTGTGATGGTGTACCAACCCCACTATAGTTAATCGACCTTTTATTTACTGCCCATGGTCTAAAAGTGTGTCAAAGTGTCACATGTTTCTCTTATATGAGTCAATAAGATCCAAGATTATACAAGTTAAAAAGTGTCAAATGTTGGATTACAATTTGTCCAAAATTGCTTTAATTGATTGTATACTTCTTTTGGCCACACATGTTCTTTTTTCGAATGTCATTCCCATCGTGTTTGGGCATAGGTAACCTTATAGAGTCTTTACCTATTTAGTATATAGTTTATATGTCCTTATGTGGAATATACATTTGTTCCTAATTAGAATCTGCCCACGTGCTTCAATAGTACCCATTCTTATGTACCTTTCTATTTTTTATTACCTAGTAAGTATTTATTGTACAGTCCAAACCTCTTTAGTCGAGGAGTTACATATCTCAACATGGTATGCACATATTCCCCCATTTGAAATGTCTAAATTCTATATTTGAATCTGCCTCAGTTGCTATATATGCTAGATAATATTACTAGAATCTGCCACAACCCATATATGCTATGTAATGTCACTTACTTACTAGTTATACACCTTACTAGATTATTTGTTGCAAGTTATCATCTCCTAGCTTGTCACATGCCTTCTTGGCTTATTAGTGAATATGTTTTATGCCCAGCGAGGCTCATGGTGTCATATAAGTTCCAAAGTCTTACCCTTATTTCCTATATCCTTTTTCTTGTCTCGATCGCATGCCTTCTTCTATTGGTTCATATCTCTAAAGCTCAATAATGTTATGAACCACCAAAATAACAATCTAAAAGATTAAAGAAGTGATGTAAGGTAAATATACTTATGTATGAGTGGTAGCTCAGGTGCGAGAGCCTAGCAAGGGCCGATCTTAATTTATTAATTTATGGGTGGTATCCCAGGGATAGAAGGAACACCTAGCATGGGTCGATCCCATTAACGGGTGGTATCCCAGGGGTGAAATAAAAGCCTAGCATGGGTCAATCCCAATTTGTGTGTTGATGAGAAATGTATCCCTGGGGTATAATACCTAGCATGGTTCATCCTCTTTTACCACTGATCTGCTGGTCATATATATCACATGTCTTACAAATATTATAAAGCAAAGAAGAGTAAAGTAAAGAGAATTATGTAATGTACAGTCTTCCACAAGTGTAAGTAAAGGTGGTTCGTTCATTCTTATCTATATGTTTATATATTGACCCCGAGTTTCATTAATTTCTTATTTCACTTATAACTGGTTATCTCATGCCTTACATATGCAGTACATTACTTCTTACTTATGTCCCTCATGGGGTACCAGCGTTCTATGTTGCAGCACATATTTTTAGCGAGTAGATCTCCCCAATAGAACACAGGATACTCAGCGGCTGTTGGCGAGCTCCAAGTTGATTCAGGGCCTTGCCGAGTCTTTATCATATATATTTTGATGGTTTTACAGTCATGGAATCCATTAGAGGCTTTGTAGACATTTTAAAGCAGTAATATGTATTCATAGGTTCACAAGTCATCTGTATCGATTTGGCTAATTAGTTGGTATTGTATCTATAGCTTTTTATCAGTGATTCCATTATTTAGTGATTCATTTTTTTATCTAGTTTATTTTTATAGTATGCATTCCTATAGTTGTTGTTCGCCTCATCTAGTATGGGGTGTGACACAGAGGTATCCAGGTACCCTTCAGAGCAACACAATGAAAAATCTAAAAAATAACGGTCACGTACTTGGTATTCCACGAGGAGTGTATCACTACTATAGATCCCCACTACCTTCTATTGAAGTTGTTGAGGATGAGACACATGTTGTTGAGTCTGAGAAAGTAGAAGATGATAGAGATATAGTTGCTAAAGATAAAGTTAAGAGTCCGATTGTTGAGCTAGAGGTAAGACAATTTCTAAGACCACTCCCACCTTTTTCTCAGTGAATGATGCATAAGAAAGAGGAAGGTAAGTTCAAATGGTTCATTACAATACTAAGAGAATTGATTTTAAACATGCCTCTTCTTTTGGCATTAGAGTAAAAGCCTAGATACAACAGGTTCATGAAACAGTTAATCACGCTTAAGAACGGAGTAACTTTTGAGGATGTTGAGGAAATACACCACTGTAGTATAGTCACGACTAGGTCTTTGGCACAGAAAATGGTGATCTCGGAGCATTCACTATACCATGCACTATTGGGTCATCCAAATTTACCCGAGCCTTGTGTGATTTAGGGGCCAGTATTAATTTGATATCGCTGGTCGTCTTCAAGAAAGTAGGCTTGAATCCTTCAAAATCGTCTTCGATACGACTATTGATGGATGACCGCATAGTGAAAAAGCCTGTGGGAACCTCTTTTGATGTTATCATTAGGGTGGATAAATTTATTTTCTTAGTTAAATTTGTAATCTTGGATTACAAGGTTGATACTGAGATGCCCATTATTTAGGAAAACCACTCATGGCCATAGGCAAAGCTATGGTTGACATGGACAAGGGTGAGCTGAAATTCTGAGTTTTTGGTGAGGAGACGACATTAAACATTCGAAAGTCTATGAAGCAGCCAATCGACATGAGGGTACTGTTAGTGATGGATTTTATTGATCACCCTGGGGGATATTCCTATCGGTATCTTGATGAATTCTGAGCATTCATGATACCCACATCGTGCCGCGATATTAAATTAGCGTTGCATGGGAGGCAACCCATGGGATTATTGGTGAAGTCTGAGTAACCAACATAGCCACGTCGTGCCGCGACGTTAAATCAAGCGTTGAGTGGGAGGCAACCCACTATATTTTAGTGTTTATATTTTTGTTGTTTTTGTTTTTTAGGTTTTAAGCTTTAGGGCCCACTTATTAATTAAAATTCGTGCCCACCAATATTTAAATATGACCTATTACATCTCCCCACCTATATAAAAACATTCTAACCCTCATTCTAACTTATTCTAATCCTCAAAACTTAAATTTTCTATTTAAATTCAAACTTCCCACCTTAAACATAAGCCAACTCCACACTTAAGAAAAGACGAATTTGTTACTTGTTTGAGATCCGAACTTGTCAAAGCATACTAAAAAGAAGTTTCAATCTTGGTTTTGCTTGAGTTCTTCATTATTCTCTTTCAATGTGATATAATGTTTTATCTATTGTAGAAACAAGTTGAATTGTGTGGTAAATTGCTAAATATATTGAAACTGTCATGCTATAAGGGAACCATGAAATAATACTAAAAGCATAATATAGGGCCTTGTTTCGAGGTAAAATTCTAAGTTTAGGCCCTAACCAAAAGTTGAACTTGAATGAATGAAAGTAATGCCACGAGTTGAACATGTCTGTGTACTTTGAAATTTTTGATTCTTGAGTAGTATGTATACATTGGACTTGTTGGGATTTCAAATAGGTATAGGGGTGTGAAAAGTGAGGATAAATTTGAATTTTTTGAATTTTGAGTTTTTCTTCAACTTTCACGATCCCTCGCTTTTTTTGGAAGATAACAATTGGTTTTTCATGTATACATGGGACCTAAAGCAGCCAATTAGAAGAAGATGGTACTTCAAAGAGACGGGCAGAGCCTTCATGTTTATGTTGTAATTGCAGTGACACGCATAGTTACATAAGAACAGACTTGCCAGGCTCTTTAGACAGTCGTATCCCAGCCGAGGATGAAGTCTGCAAGGATATCACCACAACATACTCCTCCACCGGATGATACTGAGGATTAGGCGATAGAGGTTGAGTCGACTCCACAGGGTGAGACACAGGATGCCCAGTCTGAAGAGGGGTCCCAGGATTCTTCTGAGGGGGTTAAGTAGGAGTAGTCATCAACGGTACCCTAGTCTAAAAAGTGTATAACCACTCAGACACAGCAGAAAGAGTTGCCCCAGGCTGAGGACGGTACAGCACATGACATGACCCAAACCAGTGCCTTGTCGTAATGGGTATCCCAAGTGCATCAAGGACCGGAGACCCCTATTACCCAACCCAACCACCAAATACTTATACCCTAAGTTAGATGAATTCTAAATGTATAACAAGGTTGTGTTTATTACAATTCTAAAATCTGGGATAGGTCTATAACCGTGACCAATCTAAATAAGTTCAACCATCTAATACCAACCAACAACTATAACCAAACATTATAAAAACCAAGTTCCTGTCAATAACATAACGTTGCATAAAAGGATGGAACAATCATAAATTCAATCAAACGGTATCAGCCCCAATACCAATGCCAATAATAACGGTGACAAGAATATAGACACTGCCCATTCCGACCCATAGTAGTTCCCCAAAGCCTCTAACCAAAGTAAAAATAATATCCAATTGGGACATGCCCCAAACCATAGCCAAAACCAATATCCATAAAATCACCAAAGTATGTAAATAAATCCATGATATGAAATGGATCCTTCCGGAATATAGATGCTCACCACTTCAATCCAATAGCTGATCCCTAATCTGATCACTAAGCAAAAGGAGCAGAATGGTCCGTCCCTACATCCTATGGGGATACATCTGCTCAAAGAGTGGTTAGTAGGTGAATGCTATAAAGTACTAGGATAAGGATAAAATAATGGCAACCTTTAAAACCAAGAAAACCAACCATATGCATTCATAACCATATATACAAATATATATATATATATATATATATATCGTGTCACACCCTGGATGGGTATCGATGAGTGTAGCTGCATAAACCAGAGATACCATAGAAGTAGGAGATTCCCGTGTACCCTTAGCTCTCTATGATACATATATACAAGTGTTAGGTGATTCTCGCGTACCCCTCAAGTATAGGGTCGCCATGCCCATTCATCATGTCAGCAAACATGAGTTTCCAGTGTCCGTCCTTTGGAATCACACCTTCATGGTTTGCTATCACACCCCGCCATTATTACCTGATTAAAACCATTCAATTTATTATTAACCAAGGCTATCAATAGTGGTATCGTTATACTGACTATAGCTTGCAAGCAATGTCCTTAGCCAACCTTTTATGAATTAGGGATTCCCATGTACCTATAGATTACATTGTTGAGTTGACTTGGAGGATTCCCATGCACCCCACAAGTGTACCACTATTAAGTTTGCTTGGGGGATTCCTTTCATCCCACAAGGATGTTTAATTAACCATAACCATGACCACCAAACCGTAATTTAACCATTCCAAATTAATTAAACCATTTATGCCATTTAGGGTTCCATTATTAAGTTATACCAAGCAATAGTTCCATTAAAAGTCTAACAATATGGTAAAAGTATTCTTATAGGCATTTTATCAAACATGTTGGGGGCATAGTGTTTCCAAAACCAAAACCAATTACAAATTAACCGTTACCATCCAACCAATTCTCCAAACCACTATTAAAGCATGTAAATCCATAATTAAAAACATAGGAAAACCATAACTAAGAATTTATAACCAAAACATTCAACACATGATTGAAAACCCAAAACCATACAACAATTACGCCATGAAAAAAATTCATAAAATAAGCTTTTAGTTGGAACTAACAATGAAGGAGAAGTATCTTGTCTTAGATTATGAAGATGATGGAGATAAATCACCCGTACAAGTCCCAAATTGATCCTCTAGACGAAACCCAGCCTTCCTTTACCCAAGAGCCTTAGAGAGAATTTGAGAGAGTTTCTAGGTGTTTAAGATTAGAATATTAGAATAAATGATATCCCAAAAGAGCTATATTTTGTGGGACCTTTAGAGGTTAAGTGGGAAAATATCCAAATCACCCCCACTTAAACTGTATAAAAAATCCTGCTGGAGGGTACAAACACCCCATACCAATCATATCGTACCATATGAGGGTTACCCATTACTTATACCCTAGGCCTCCCCTTGGACCCCAACACTGTCAAACATACGACCATCCAAGCCAAGTCATATCCGATCATACATTATTTACCCTTAACCCGTACCCACCACAGAATGGAAATCAAAGAGGATTTGTATACTATCCACCATACGAGTGAATGGTGTAACTTGTATCCTATCTTACTACTCCTGGTGAGCCACTCATACTTAGATCCAAGTTAAGTTGCCAAGTTTCAGATTAAGTGACGGAAAAAACAAACCATACAAACCATCACCCACCATACGACTCGTACCCACCCAATTCATGCCCACACCAGAAACCAATCAAAACCTACCAACCAACACTGGTTAGCATACAACCAAGACCATACTAATCGTATCCTATTCTAAGACTAGTAACCCTTAGTCGTATGATGTCCAACAACTAGAAATTCAAGAAATTTTCTAAGATTCCAAACCCTGGGTATTTTAGTATCGTCCACTAGGATCATTCATCCTAGAATGACGGGTAGGGTAAGCACAAATATAAGTCATTGCATTAGCAAACATCAATCTAGCCTTTAACCAAGTTGGAAAACAAAGATGTGATCAAGAATACATATCTTCCGCACGAATATCCAGAGCAGAAAACAAGTATGGATAATTGGACTTCATGCCTCTTCTGTTTCCTAAGTATCCTCTTCCACCTTGTCGTTCCACCATAGAACCTTAACCAAGGCCATATCCTTTATCTATAACCGACGAACCTGCTGATCTAAGATCTAAACTGGAATCTCTTCAGATGACATAGAATCCGAGATACCCAATCCTTCTGGAGGAACATCCAAAGAAGGATCACCAAGACAGTTTCTCAACATAGAGATATGAAATACCAGATGAATTGAGCTCAAACCAGAAGGAAACTCTAATTTATAAGCCACATTACCAACCCTCCACAAAATCACAAAAGGACCAATATACTGGGGACTGAGCTTCCATTTTTCCTGAACCATATTACTCCCTTTATGGGAGACACCTGTAGGAACACCTTATCCCCAACCTCAAACTCCAAGTCCTTATGCCTCACATCCGCAAAGGACTTTTGGCGACTTTGGGAAGACTTAAGCCTATCCCGAATTACCTTTACCCTCTCTATATCTTGGTAAAACAAATCCAGGCCAAACATATCTGCCTCACCAAGCTCGAACTATCCAATAAAAGACCTACACCTCCTGCCATACAATGCCTAAAAAGGGGCTATTCTAGAGCTAGAATGATAGCTATTATTGTAAGCAAACTCTACAAGAGGTAGATGCTCAACCCAACTACCACCATAA
>NW_025849988.1:0-3755 GCF_002878395.1 Capsicum annuum
TGTTGCATCCCTTCCTTTTTTTTTCCTTTAAAATTCAGTTTAATTTTCTGGTTCGATCAGCGAATCTTTTTGTTTTTCCTCTTAGCGGAAACGAGATTGGGGGCAAAGCGTCGGGGCGCGCGTGCGGGGTGTGACGGGCGTCGGAGGAGAAAGAGGCATAATAGAATTTGGAGTGCTGAGAATGACGGATGCGATCATACTAGCACTAACGCACCGAATCCCATCAGAACTCTGAAGTTAAGCGTGCTTGGGCGAGAGTAGTACTAGGATGGGTGACCCTCTGGGAAGTCCTCGTGTTGCATCTCTTTTTTTTTCCTTTAAAATTCGTTTTAATTTTGCCGATTCGATCGGCGAATCTTTTTGTTTTTTCTCTTGGCGGAAACGAGAAAGGAGGCAAGGCGCAGGGGCGCGCGTGCGGGGTGTGACGGGCGGCGGAGGAGAAAGAGGCATAATAGAATTTGGAGTGCTAGGAATGACTGATGCGATCATACCAGCACTAACACACCGGATCCTATCAAAACTCCGAAGTTAAGCGTGCTTGGGCGAGAGTAGTACTAGGATGGGTGACCATCTGGGAAGTCCTCGTGTTGCATCCCTTCCTTTTTTTTTGTCCTTTAAAATTCGGTTTAATTTTGCTGGTTAGATCGACGAATCTTTTTGTTTTTTCTCTTACCGGGATGAAGAAAAGGGGCAAGGCGCAGCGGCGCGCGTGCGGGGTATGACGGGCGGCGGAGGAGAAAGAAGCATAATAGAATTTGGAGTGCTGCGAATGACCTATGTGATCATACCATCACTAACCCACCGGATCCCATCGGAACTCTGAAGTTAATCGTGCTTGGGCGAGAGTAGTACTAGGATGGGTGACCCCCTGGGAAGTCCTCGTGTTGCGTCCCTTCCTTTTTATTTCCTTTAAAATTCGGTTTAATTTTGCCGGTTCGATCGACGAATTTTTTCGTTTTTTCTCTTGGCGAAAACGAGAAAGGGGGCAAGGCGCAGGGGCGCGCGTGCGGGGTGTGACGGGCGGCGGAGGAGAAAGAGGCATAATAGAATTTGGAGTGCTGAGAATGACGGATGCGATTATACCAACACTAACACACCGGATCCCATCGGAACTCCTAAGTTAAGCGTGCTTGGGCGAGAGTTGTACTAGGATGGGTGACCCCCTAGGAAGTCCTCGTGTTGCTTCCCTTTCTTTTTTTTTCCTTTAAAATTCAGTTTAGTTTTGCCGGTTCTATCGACGAATCTTTTTATTTTTCCTCTTGGCGGAAACGAGAAAGGGGGCAAGTTGCAGGGGCGCGCGTGCGGGGTGTGACGGGTGCGGATGTGACGGACGGCGCAAGAGAAAAAGGCTTAATAGAATTTGGAGTGCTGGGAATTACGAATGCGATCATACCAGCACTAACGCACCGGATCCCATTGGAAATACGAAGTTAAGCGTGCTTGGGCGAGAGTAGTACTAGGATGGGTGACCCCCTGGGAAGTGCTTGTGTTGCATCCCTTTCTTTTTTTTTTCCTTTAAAATTCAGTTTAATTTTGCCGGTTCGAACGACGAATCTTTTTGTTTTTCCTCTTGGCGGAAACAAAAAAGAGGGCAAGGCGCCGCGGTGCGCGTGCGGGGTGTGACGGGCGGCGGAGGAGAAAAAGGCATTATAGAATTTGGAGTGCTCGGAATGACGGATGTGATCATACCAGCACTAACGCACCGGATCCCATCAGAACTCCGATGTTAAGCGTGCTTGGGGGGGAGTAGTACTAGGATGGGTGACCCCCTCAGAAGTCCTCGTGTTGCATCCCTTCCTTTTTTTTTCTTTAAAATTTGATTTAATTTTGCCGGTTCGATCGGCGAATCTATTTGGTTTTCCTCTTGGCGAAAACGAGAAAGGGGGCATGGCGCAGCGGCGCGCGTGCGGGGTGTGACGGGAGGCGTAGGAGAAAGAGGCATAATAGAATTTGGAGTGCTGGAAATGAAGGATGCGATCATACCTGCACTAACCCACCGGATCCCATCGGAACTCTGAATTTAATCGTGCTTCGGCGAGTGTAGTACAAGGATGGGTGACCCCCTGGGAAGTCCTCTTGTTGCATCCCTTTCTTTTTTTTTCCTTTAAAATTCAGTTTAATTTTGCCGGTTCGATCGGCGAATTTTTCGTTTTTCCTCTTGGCGGAAACGAGAAAGGGGGCAAGGCGCAGGGGCGCTCGTGCGGGGTGTGACGGACGCCGGAGGAGAAAGAGGCATAATAGAATTTGGAGTACTGAGAATGACGGATGGGATTATACCAACACTAACACACCGGATCCCATCGGAACTCCTAAGTTATGCGTGCTTGGGCGAGAGTTGTACTAGGATGGGTGACCCCCTAGGAAGTCCTCGTGTTGCTTCCCTTTCTTTTTTTTTTGCTTTAAAATTCAGTTTAGTTTTGCCGGTTCTATCGACGAATCTTTTTATTTTTCCTCTTGGCGGAAACGAGAAAGGGGGCAAGGCACAGGGGCGCGCGTGCGGGGTGTGACGGGCGGCGGAGGAGAAAGAGGCATAATAGAATTTGGAGTGCTGGGAATGACGGATGCGATCATTCCAGCACTAACGCACCGGATCCCATCAGAAATTCGAAGTTAAGCGTGCTTGGGAGAGAGTAGTACTAGGATGGGTGACCCCCTGGGAACTCCTCGTGTTGCATCCCTTCCTTTTTTTTTGTCCTTTAAAATTCGGTTTAATTTTGCCGGTTAGATCGACGAATCTTTTTGTTTTTTCTCTTAGCGGAAAGAAGAAAGGGGGCGTGGCGTGGAGGCCCGCGTGCGGGATGTGACGGGCGGCGCAGGAGAAAGAGGCATAATAGAATTTGGAGTGCTGAGAACGACGGATGCGATCATACCAGCACTAACGCATCGGATCCCATCAGAACTCCAAAGTTAAGCGTGCTCGGGGGAGAGTAGTACTAGGATGGGTGACCCCTTGGGAAGTCCTCATGTTCCATCCCTTCATTTTTTTTCCCTTTAAAATACAGTTTAATTTTGTCGGTTCGATCGGCGAATCTTTTTGTTTTTCCTCTTGGCGGAAACAAGAAAGAGGGCGAGGCGCGGAGGCCCGCGTGCAGGGTGTGACGGGCGGCGGAGGAGAAAAAGGCATAATAGAATTTGGACTGTTCGGAATGACGGATGCGATCATACCAGCACTAACGCACCGGATCCCATCAGAACTCAGAAGTTAAGCGTGCTTGGGCGGGAATAGTACTAGGATTGGTGACCCCCTGGGAAGTCCTCGTGTTGCATCCCTTCCTTTTTTTTCCTTTAAAATTCAGTTTGATTTTGCCGGTTCGATGGGCGAATCTTTCTGTTTTTCCTCTTTGCAGAAACGAGAAATGGGGCGGGCGCGGAGGCCCGCGTGCAGGGTGTAACGGGCGGCGCAGGAGAAAGAGGCTTAATAGAATTTGGAGTGCTGAGAATGACGGGTCCGATCATACCAGCACTAACACACCGGATCCCATCAGAAATCTGAAGTTAAGCGTGCTTGGGCGAGAGTAGTACTAGGATGGGTGACCCCTTGGGAAGTCCTCGTGTTGCATCCCTTCCTTTTTTTTTCCTTTAAAATTCAGTTTAATTTTGCCGGTTCGATCGGCGAATCTTTTTGTTTTTCCTCTTGGCATAAACGAGAAAGGGGACAAGGCGCAGGGGTGCGCGTGCGGGGTGTGACGGGCGGCGGAGGAGAAAGAGGCATAATAGAATTTGGAGTGCTGGAAATGACGGATGTGATCATACCA
>NW_025849988.1:3855-4171 GCF_002878395.1 Capsicum annuum
GCATAATAGAATTTGGAGTGCTGGAAATGACGGATGTGATCATACCATCACTCACCCACCGGATCCCATCGGAACACTGAAGTTAAGCGTGCTTGGGCGAGAGTAGTACTAGGATGGGTGACCCCCTGGGAAGTCCTCGTGTTGAATCAATTTCTTTTTTTTTCCTTTAAAATTCAGTGTGATTTTGCCGGTTCGATCGGCGAATCTTTTTGTGTTTCCTCTTGGCTGAAAAGGAGAACGGGGGCAAGGCACAGGGGCGCGCGTGCGGGGTGTGACTGGCGGCGCAGGAGAAAGAGGCATAATAGAATTTGGAGTG
>NW_025849989.1:0-1883 GCF_002878395.1 Capsicum annuum
ACTATATATTGGACAACCCAAATAATTGAAAGGAAATTTTTTATCCATATAACCAGTCATTCTTCTCATTCTATTAATCCTATGAGGAGAAGTATTTGGAGCGGTTACGAAAAAGCTCGTGATTATTCACTTTTTGACCGGAGGCTTTTTCGTACCTCCTGATTTGATGCTTAATGAGTTTGATCGTCTTGTTGTTACCCCCGCTAAAAATCACTATATCATCATCGTAAGCTAGAAGATTAATGATACGGCCATTGTGATTCATGCTGAAAGGAGTAAAATTCTCATCGGAGTTTAGATTGTTCAACATTATATATAAAAGCTAAGAGCCAATAATGAAGAGAGAAGGAGAGAGGGGATCACCTTGTTTAAGGCCATCGGAGGAGCTAAAAAACCCCACCCTAATTCCATTAATGAGAATGGAATACCTGCATTGGCAATAATCCTCCAAATCATATCCAGCCAAACACTAGAAAAACCGAACCTCTTCATAACACTTATTAAAAAATTCCATGACTTTTTATCATATGCCTTGGCCATATCAAGCTTCATTATTAGATTGCCGCCTTTATTGTATTGCTTAATACTCGGAGCAATCTCTTGAGTAAGTAAAATATTATCAGTAATTAATCTACCTTTAACAAAACCACTTTGATTATCAGAGATTATCCTACCCAACAGGGGATTAAGCCTATTAGAAAGAATTTTGGAAATAATTTTACAAGTGAAATTACTCAAACTAATAGGTGTAAGTTCAGAAAAATTAGATGGAGAATCTATTTTAGGAATAAGAATCAGGCAAGTATGTAAATAAAACTTAGACAAGTTCTTCCCCCTAAAGAAATCCTGAACATAGTTCTTAATATTGTTTTGAATAATATCCTAGCAACTATGAAAAGACATACCAGAATATCCATCAGGCCCTGCTGCACTTGCCGCACTCATACTGAGTTCATCGGAAGTTGTACGGTTTGTTGTTGCTGAGAATTGAGATAAGAACACAAAATCCATAGTTTTGTTCGTCAGGTAATAACATTCTTAATCTTTCATTTCGTTTAAACAAAGTTGTTACTTTGCTCTTCTGCTTCATTGTTTTAATGTATTATTACTATTTTTTTTTTGTAGTGGGTTTTTGATTTACTGACGAGAGTGTTAATGAAAATTGAATTTTGGTAGAACAATTTGTTAAGTACTTTGATAGGTATCGAGAGATAATAGACTTGGTGATTACGAAAAATAGGCATATAGGTAGACCCAGAGGTTCTGGGTTCCTCATTTATGCAGATCCAACCGTTGTAGACACTGTTATAGCCAAAAGCCATATTATCAATGATAAACTTGTAGACACTGTTATAGCCCAAAACCATATTATCAATGACAAACAACTGAGTAGTTTAGCTTCTGCTTTTGTGTACCTCCTCCTTTCATGTTTAATTGATGTTGAATTGGAGTTGTGAGATATTATAAAACTATGCTCTACTTTGTTGACTACCTGTAATATATATACACACTTTAGTTAGTCATGCTTTAGGTAGAGGTTCTGTGGGAAACAACCTCTCTATCTCTAAGTAGGGGTAACGTATATATATGGGATTACACTAGGAATATTGTTGTTCTAAGCAGAGTGACTGGTGTAAGCAACCTCTCTATCTCTATCTCTTTCTCATCTGATACTGAATGACATGTTGAAGGTTTGGCAGGACTATCATACACTCGTATGTAGCTTTCTTGTGGTAGATTTTTTGCATCTTGATTTATGTGAATCATTTCTAGGTGAAAGGTTATATAAATAAAATGTCCATCTGCCTGGAAGATGAAGATGAAATAATTTCAAATCTTGCCAACCTTTTCTTTCATGAGTTGTCAAAGAAAGGTAGCATATC
>NW_025849990.1:0-1861 GCF_002878395.1 Capsicum annuum
AATCAGGAGGTACGAAAAAGCCTCTGGTCAAAAAATGAATAATGACAAGAGCTTTTTCATAACCGCTCCAAATACTTCTCCTCATAGGATTAACAGAATGAGAAGAATGACTGGTTATATGGATAAAAAATTTCCTTTCAATTATTTGGGTTGTCCAATATATAGTGGAAAGAAAAATCTTAGCTATTTTGATAGTATGCTTGCAAAAATTGTTAAGAGACTTAATGGATGGCAAAGTAGCAAGCTTTCTGATGTTGGAAATATTACACTTATTAAGCATGTCCTGCAATCCATACCAATTTATACTCTCTCTGCCCTCAACCTGCCTAAGGGTACCATCTGCCTTATCGAGATGCATTTTGCTAACTTTCTTTGAGGAACTAGTGATGGTAAAAATAAGTATCATTGGAGTAAGTGGGAAAATCTATGTTTCCCGAAAGATGAAGGGGGCGTTGGAATAAGAAGCATGCATGATATCTCCAATTCATTGATACTTAAAAGATGGTGGAGGTTTAGGACCCAACCATTTCTTTGGGCTGATTTTTTAATGAAGAAATATTGCAAGAGCTCACATCCAGTGAGCAAAGTTCCTACGTCAGCTGACTGACACACTTGGAAAAGCCTGATGAAGATCAAAGCGCAAGATGAACTTCACATTATATGGAAAGTTCAAGCAGGAAATTCCAGCTTTTGGTGGGACAATTGGACAGGTTTAGGTGCCTTGGCCAAGCTGTGACAGGGCCCAGGTAAGTCTCCTAAAATTCTTATAAACTCTTTTATTCAGAATGGTACCTAGAACTTTGAAAATTTAAGTACGGTTATTCCTAATTACATTGTGAACCTGATTTCTAATGTTGGAATTCGTAATAACAACGCACTTGACTACCCCATATGGAATTCCTCTGAGAATGGTATATTCACTAATAATTCTGCCTGGCAGATTGTTAGGGAACAAAGACCCAAAAATGATTTCCTGAATAATCTTTGGCATAATAGAGTTCCTTTTAAAATCTCTTTTCTAGCGTGGAGGATGATTAAAAGGAGATTACCTTTTAATGATGTCATCATTAAATTCAATATTAACTCAAAAAGTGATTGCTTTTGTTGTAGGATTGTATAAAATGATACTATGCATCATGTTTTTGTAAAGGTGACGCAGCAAAGCACATAAGGAATAGCATGGGAAATCCCTTTGGAATTCAATATGTAAATCAACCAATTGTCGACATCTTTAATACTTGGTGGAGTGTAAGACCAGAGAATGATATCCATAAAATTTTATTGAAGATCACTCCTAGTATCATTTGTTGGGAAATTTGGAAACAATGGTGTTCTTGTAAATTTGGAGGCTAAAGACACTTCTGCTACAGTAAGATGATTTATCAATATTTTGGTCTTATCAAATCTGTAATGATGAAATATTTTAAAGACTTGAAAGACATCAATCATTGGCCAACTCTGTGTCTCACAATAAAGAAGCTCAGGCCATTTCAAAAGTTACATCAGGTTACTGGGAGCTTCCCTCAAGCTGATTGTATTAAAATCAATACAAATAGTAGTTATTTACATGGAAGTGGTAAGGCTGGTATTGGTGGAATTGTATGGAATAGTCGAGGCAATATGGTTATGGTATTTTCCATTTCTATCAGTTGTAGTAGCAGTAATATGGCAGAGGCGTTGGCAGCCGAGTTTGGAGTGAAATGGTGTGAATATCAAGGATCCACTAATTTCACTCTCGAACTAGACTCCACGATCATAACCAACATGCTGAACAATAATCTTGTCACTAATATGAAGCTAAAACAAGTTGTGGACAACATCAAAAGTATCAAGAATAGAATTAGGATTCAAGTAACTCACT
>NW_025849991.1:0-1782 GCF_002878395.1 Capsicum annuum
GTTCATGTATGCATATTTACCGTCATATGTCAAAATAATCGAAAGATCTTATCAAAATTCTGATGGCACAATTACTCAAGCACTCTATCCTCCTCAGTCTTCCTTTATATTGTCCAATAATACTGGCATGACTTTTTTTGCTTTTCAAAAAATTGTCAGTGAAGATGTGGGAAAAATTACTGTTTCTGAAATAAATAACCTTTTCGCCCAAAATAATTATTTGAGTCTTTATGTTAAGGTTTTAGGAGAACACATTTCCTCTCTTGATAAAAAAGTTGACGAATTAATTGAGTTAGTTAACAAACTTAGCACCCAGATGAATTCCTCTAACATTCCTTCTACTTCCAAATTCACTGATGAAGAAGGATATATTTTATCAAAACATTATATTCAAAGACCTCCTGAAATAGAAGGATTTGAAAAAGTTTCTCAATTAGACCAATTAGAGAAACTCTTAGATAAAAAATTCTCTCGTTTAAACATTCAACCTCTTAATATTTCTGATGATTTTGTACAAAATATTGAGTCTAATTTTGCTGATAATATTGAGTCTACTCAAAATACTGGAGATGTAATCTCTTCCGAGCTAAATAAGTTGAAAGGTATGATTAAAAAACAACCGGGAAAGAAATACGTTGATATTCCCCGTATGTCTACTGCATATTATCCACACTTAACTCCTCAAGATGTTCTGATAGAGGAAAGGGAATGGAATCAGACAAATACTTCTTATAGTGGAGAAGCCATCTATGAATGGAATATTGACGGATTATCTGACCGACAAATTTTTATTATTATCCATCGTATGTCCGTGTATGCTACTATTCCCACAGCCACTGCTTCGCCAAAAAATCAGGCCAATCGCACCGACCCAACAATTTGTAAAATGATTGTTGCGGGATTTACTGGCCAACTTCGGGCTGGTGGGATAATTTCTTAGACGATGAAAAACGCGAAGCTATTTTTAATGCCACCAATGATAATCCCGGGAAAGATAATCTAGGACGACCTCTTCGGGAAGGACGTTCAGATGCTGTCTATACCCTTATGCTTACAATTATTGAACATTTTGGAGGAAGATTTACTAATCAGTATGAAAATATTAGGACCCTTCTTAATGGTTTAAAATGTAAACACTTAGGCGAATTTAGATGGTATAAAGATACCTTTCTTAGTAGGGTTATGGATTTACCCGAAAGTAAGTATGACCATTGGAAAGCTAAATTCATTGATGGCCTTCCACCTTTATTTGCTAAAACAGTTAGAAAATCTCTTAGAGGATCTTATGGAGAAGTCCAGTATTCAGAAAAAACTTATGGTCAGCTTATTGTAGCTTGAACTCAAGAAGGCTTAGCCCTTTGCAACGAGTTGAAATTAGCTAGACAGATTAAGCTTGATAAACTCAGAGAAAAATCCTAATTAGGAGACTTTTGTGAGCCATTTGGTATGGATAAACCCTTCGTACGAAAACCCCAAAGATATTCCAAGCCTAATAAATCCTATAGAAATGAACGTTCTAGGCATCGAACCAAGGAAGAACGTGAAACTAGAAAATCCTTTCGTAAGTCTACCAGATTCACGAAAAATAGATCCAAAAGAGAATTAGCCAAAATTAAATACTATAAGTGTAACCAGTATGGTCATACAGCTCCAAACTGCAAATTACAAAAACTCAAGTCCATAGGACTTTCTAAAGAAGTTCATGCCCAAGTTTATAATTTATTATATACCTCTAATTCCGAATCTGATTCTACTTCTGAAGATGATTTTGAATTACCTAAT
>NW_025849992.1:0-1342 GCF_002878395.1 Capsicum annuum
GTATGCTCGTACAACACAGAACCTTGCACCTCCTTTGCAAGATGATGATACAGCTTATGTGAGCCTGATAATTGTTGAGAAACTTTATGTATCTCCTCAAGAATTTGAACTTACCAAATACAGAATTTTTAAAAACCAATATGATGAGAGTGTTAATGAAAATTGGATTTTGGTAGAACAATTTGTTAAGTACTTTGAGAGGTATGGAGAGATAATAGACTTGGTGATTATGAAAAATAGGCATACAGGTAGACCCAGAGGTTCTGGGTTCATCACTTATGCAGATCCAACCGTTGTAGACACTGTTATAGCCAAAAACCATATTATCATTGACAAACTTGTAGACACTGTTATAGCCCAAAACCATATTATCAATGACAAACAAGTGCGTAGTTTAGCTTCTGCTTTTATGTACCTCCTCCTTTCATGTTCAATTGATGTTGAATTGGAGTTGTGAGATATTATAAAACTATGCTCAACTTTGTTGACTACCTGTAATGTATATACACACTTTAGTTAGTCATGTTTTAGGTAGAGGATCTATGGGAAACAACCTCTCTATCTCTAAGTAGGGGTAACGTATGTATACGGGATTACACTGGGAATATTGTTGTTGTAGTTTAGTTAGTCGTGTTCTAAGCCGAGTGACTGTTGTAAGCAACAGCTCTATCTCTATCTCTTTCTCATTTGATACTGAATGACATGATGAAGGTTTGGCTAGATTATCATACACTCGTATGTAGCTTTCTTGTTGTAGATTTTTAGCATCTTGATTTATGTGAATCATTTCTAGGTGAAAGATTATATAAATGAATTGGCCATCTGCCTGGAAGATGCAGATGAAAGAATTTCAAATCTTGCCAAACTTTTCTTTTATGAGTTATCAAAGAAAGGTAACATATCTACCAAACTTTTCTTTCATCAGTTGGTAATAAAGAAGTCAATCTATCTTATCTCTTTCTAGTCTTTCTATAGTTGAGCTTCTTTCATCTGCTGTTGCATGTTTTTGACTGTACACACAAATCAAATAATACTATTTTTTTTCTCTTTGAACTTAATGTTTACAGGGAGCAATCCAATTTATAACCGACTTCCAGATATTCTTGGCAAGTTATCTAGCTAGAACTCGAAGGAAGAATCATTCTGCAACATCATTCAATTTTTAATTGCTTCAATTAAGAAGGTGCCATGATTTTGACTTGCTTCTTTGGGATCTTCTGTAGAGAATTGATTGGAATGTTTGTATTTTTAGGACAAGTAAATGGAAGCTCTTGTTGAGAAGCTTTGCAAAAGATTTTGTGGAGTTACTAGTATGGAATTTGAAAATTGTTTTGATTTATTT
>NW_025849992.1:1442-2208 GCF_002878395.1 Capsicum annuum
CAAAACAATTTTCAAATTCCATACTAGTAACTCCACAAAATCTTTTGTGGAGTTACTAGTATGGAATTTGAAAATTGTTTTGATTTATTTTCGTGAAGTATTTGTGTAATATGATCAACTATTAGAAGAAGCTAAGAGAGAAAATATATTGGGTACTTTTAGTTTGCAACGATATCTGTTCCCTAAGTTTACACTATGCTAAGCTCTAGAAGTTATTCTGCCCTTGGGTTTGGTCTGTTTACATATACTTTCTTGAAACTAAATGTGAAAATATGTATGTCTCTTTATTTTTGCCCCTAAACATGACATTGAGGTTTACCAAAACTTTCTGTGAGGTTTCACGGTTTTGTGGATAAATCACGATACCATCTTGTTGCACTTGCTATTGCTAGCCAAGTCGTTCAGTTTACTGTCAGATTTTATAGTTATTTCTCTAGTTAATCCTACGTGATTTACATTTCAGAGATGTGGTTGTTGTCAACTTTGAGTTATGGTTCTGCATGTTTCAAAGGTTCTGATATACTTATTTGAGATTATTTTAGAAATTGCCGGTCTTTCAGTACTATTTGGTACCACGGCTTTGTGGATGCTTCATCTGATATTTGCTTTCATACTCAGCTTTCTATGCTATTATGGAAAGCGTGTTTACAGTATTTCTAGGAGTACCTTTGCAAAAATTTAAAAGAAAAATTATAATTAGGAGACCTTCGAATGAATAGATTTTAGTGAGTTTCTGATTTGCTATTTGAATTATCACCAGAGAAAC
>NW_025849993.1:0-2672 GCF_002878395.1 Capsicum annuum
AAGATGCTGAAAATCTACCACAAGAAAGCTACATACGAGTTTATGATAGTCCTGCCAAACCTTCAACATGTCATTCAGTATCAGATGAGAAAGAGATAGAGATAGAGAGGTTGCTTACAACAGTCACTCGGCTTAGAACAACAATATTCCCAGTGTAATCCCATATACATACGTTACCCCTACTTAGAGATAGAGAGGTTGTTTCCCATAGACCCTCTACCTAAAACATGACTAACTAAAGTGTGTATATACATTACAGGTAGTCAACAAAGTTGATCTTAGTTTTATCATATCTCACAACTCCAATTCAACATCAATTGAACATGAAAGGAGGAGGTACATAAAAGCAGAAGCTAAACTATTCAGTTGTTTGTCATTGATAATATGGTTTTAGGCTATAACAGTGTCTAAAAGTTTGTCATTGATAATATTGCTTTTGGCTATAACAGTGTCTACAACGGTTGGATCTGCATAAATGATGAACCCAGAACCTCTGGGTTTACCTGTATGCCTATTTTTCGTAATCACCAAGACTATTATCTCTCGATACCGCTCAAAGTACTTAACAAATTGTTCTACCAAAATCCAATTTTCATTAACACTCTCATCAGTAAATCAAAAACCCACTACAAAAAGAAAAAGTAATAATACATCAAAACAATGAAGAAGAAGAGCAAAGTAACAACTTTGTTTAAACGAAATAAAAGATTAAGAATGTTATTACCTGACAACCAAAACTATGGCTTTTTCAGTAACAACAAACCGTACAACTTCCGATGAACTCAGTATGAGTACGGCAAGTGCAGCAGGGCCTGATGGATATTCTGGTATGTTTTTTCATAGTTGCTAGGATATTATTCAAAACGATATTAAGAACTATGTTCAGGATTTCTTTAGGGGGAAGAACTTGTCTAAGTTTTATTCACATACTTGCCTGATTCTTATTCCTAAAATTGATTCGCCATCTAATTTTTCTGAACTTAGACCTATTAGTTTGAGTAACTTCACTTGTAAAATTATTTCCAAAATTCTTGCTAATAGACTTAATCCCCTGTTAGGTAGGATAATCTCTGATAATCAAAGTGGTTTTTTTAAAGATAGATTAATTACTGATAATATTTTACTTACTCAATAGATTGCTCAGAGTATTAAGCAATACAATAAAGGCGGCAATCTAATAATGAAGCTTTATATGGCCAAGGCATATGATAAAATGTCATGGAATTTTTTAATGAGTGTTATGAAGAGGTTCAGTTTTTCTAGTATTTGGGTGGATATGATTTGGAGGATTATTGCCAATGCAGGTATTCCATTCTCATTAATGGAACTAGGGTGGGGTTTTTTAGCTCTTCCCATGGCCTTAAACAAGGTGATCCCCTCTCTCCTACTCTCTTCATTATTGTCTCTGAGCTTTTATCTACAATGTTGAACAATCTAAACACCGATGAGAATTGTACTCCTTTCAGCATGAATCACAATGGCCGTATCATTAATCATCTAGCTTATGCTGATGATATAGTAATTTTTAGCGGGGGTAACAACAAGACGATCAAACTCATTAAGTATCAAATCAGGAGGTACGAAAAAGCCTCTGGTCAAAAAGTGAATAATGACGAGCTTTTTAGTAACCGCTCCAAATACTTCTCCTCATAGGATTAACAGAATGAGAAGAATGACTGGTTATGTGGATAAAAAATTTCCATTCAATTATTTGGGTTGTCCAATATATAGTGGAAAGAAAAATCTCAGCTATTTTGATAGTATGCTTGCAAAAATTGTTAATAGGCTAAATAGATGGCAAAGTAGCAAGCTTTCTGATGGTGGAAAAATTACACTTAGTAAGCATGTCCTGCAATCCATACCTATTTATACTCTCTCTGCCCTCAACCTGCCTAAGGGTACCATCTGCCTTATCGAGATGCATTTTGCTAATTTTCTTTGGGGAACTAGTGATGGTAGAAATAAGTATCATTGTAGTAAGTGGTAAAATCTATGTTTCCCGAAATATCAAGGGGGCGTTGGAATAAGAAGCATGCATGATATCTCCAATTCATTGATACTTAAAGGATGGTGGAGGTTCAGGACCCAACCATCTCTTTGGGCTGATTTTTTAATGAAGAAATATTGCAAGAGATCACATCCAATGAGCAAAGTTCTTTGGTCAGCTGACTCACAATTGGAAAATCCTGATGAAGATCAAAGCGCAAGCAGAACCTCACATTATATGGAAAGTTCAAGAAGGAAATTCCAGCTTTTGGTGGGATAACTGGACAGGTTTAGGTGCCTTCGCCAAGTTGTGCCAGGGTCCAGGTAAGTCTCCTAAAATTCTTATCAACTCTTTTATTGAGAATGGTACCTGGAACTTTGAAAAGTTAAGTACGGTTATTCCTAATTACATTGTGAACCTGATTTCTAATGTTGTATTTGGTAATTACAACGAACTTGACTACCCCATATGGAATCCCTCTGAGAATGGTATTTTCACTAATAATTCTGCCTGGCTGATTGTTAGGAATCAAAGACCCAAAAATGATTTCCTGAATAATCTTTGGCATAATAGAGTTCCTTTTAAAATCTCTTTTCTGGCGTGGAGGATATTTAAAAAGAGATTACCTTTTAATGACATCATCATTAAATTCAATATTAACTCACTTTGTGAGTTAATATTGAAT
>NW_025849994.1:0-1522 GCF_002878395.1 Capsicum annuum
TGCAGGTGCCACTAGATCCAAAGCTAAGAACAGCAGTAAAAGCGATCAAAACCTTGGCACTTCCAATTCCATTCAAAGTCCACATGCAATATATCTTGCGGGTGAATGCTTGGAATTTCCTTTTCTAACCTAAGTCTATTAGAAATTTTTGTCTCGACTTCTTAGCTTTTGTCACACTGCTGCTTCTGTCATTCAGATTTTTGTTGGTCGCCTGAGGGTAAACTCTTTTGTCTTATAAGAAATTTTGTTGTTTGGATTTCTTTAATTCTTTAGGCATAACATTTATCATTATTTTCAGGATTGATTTCGCAATCACACTGGTGACTCTGAAGTTGAACGTGCTCTTAGACAAGGAGAAGACCCCGGGTTAGCACTATTCTGTTTTCTACTTTGTTTCTGGAGTTGAAAGTGCTAGATCTTACATTTGAAGATTTGTTGAGACCATGTGTATTCTCTTCCTGTTGCAGAAAGGTTATAGTATGATTTGCGAGACCAACCTGCTAATCTATACGGTCACCGTTTAAACCCTAATCTATACGTAAAACTTAACAGCCACCGTTATGTAAACAACCTTATATTAGTACACAACCTTATAACCTTAACGGCCACCGTTTAATCTTATAACCGTATATTATTAAACAACCTTATAACCTTATATTATTAAACAACCTTATAACCTTAACGACCACCGTTTAACCTTATAACTAGCGTTAAGTAAACAACCTTATATTAGTAAACAACCTTATAACCTTAATAACCACCGTTTAACCTTATAACCTTATATTAGTAAACATCCTTATAACCTTAACGGCCACCGTTTAACCTTATAACCTTATATTAGTACACAACCTTATAACCTTAACAACCATCATTTAACCTAATAACCTTATAACCTTATAACCTTAACGGCCAACGTTAAACCTTATAACCACCGATAAGTAAACAAACTTATATTAGTAAACAACCGTATAACCTTAACGACCACCGTTTAACCTTATAACCTTATATTAGTAAACAACCGTATAACCTTAACGGCCACCGTTTAACCTTATAACCTTATAACCTTAGAGGCCACCGTTTAACCTTATAGCCACCGTTAAGTAAACAACCTTATAACCTTAACGGCCACCGCTTAACCTTATAACCTTATATTAGTAAACAACCTTATTACCTTAACGGCCAACGTTTAACCTTATAACCAACGTTAAGTAAACAACCATATATTAGTAAACAACCTTATAACATTAACGACCACTATTTAACCTTATAACCTTATATTATTAAACAACTTTATAACCTTAACGGCCACAATTTAACCTTATAACCTTATATTAATAAACAACCTTATAACCTTAACGGCCACCATTTAACCTTATAACCACCGTTAAGTAAACAACCTTATATTAGTAAACAATCTTATAACCTTAACAGCACCATTTAACCTTATAGCCACCGTTAACAAGCTTAACGACCACCGTTTAACCTTAGAACCTTATATTAGTAAACAACTTTATTACCTTAT
>NW_025849995.1:0-5412 GCF_002878395.1 Capsicum annuum
TCATTTTATCTTTCTTTTGTAATATACTATATATAGCCTATTTTAGGTCATTTCTCTTTAGTTATTAAGGTCATTTTGGTCACTTAGCCTCAAGGTCATTTTGGTCTTTTAGACTTGTCTAAATGACACTCCATTACCACCCACCTCATTAAGGGCATTGGAGTTATTTTATCTTTCTTTTGTAATATACTATATATAGTCTATTTTAGGTCATTTCTCTTTAGTTAATGAATGATGGACATTTGAAAGACTTATTCTCTCTTTGGAGAGTGCAACACCTTAGTGTAGTTCTTAGTTAGGGCTTAGAAAAGTCATCCTTAGTATAGAGTCAATATTGTTCTTTGCTTGACAACGGTGGATCTTGAGGAGAGTGATTCCCTTGGCAGTCACCGTAAGAGTGTGGTGTTGTTGTTACATTAATTAAGGGTTTAGTGTTTGAATCACACTTTGTTCCTGTCTTGTAACAAATCTATATCTCACTATCTATCCTTTTATTCTCGTAATCTTGTTATAGTTTGTAGTGGACTGTTTTTGTGTCTTGTTGAATCCGAAAATTTGTGTTCTTGTTGTCATCTTGTTCTTCACAATTTTTGATTGTTTTGGGTGTCAAATATACCTTTGTTTCTTGTATTCTTATTGTATTTGTCGAATCCGAGTGAGGTCTCCATTTGATCCATGATTTATTGGGATTTGTGGACTATTTTGGAGGGTGTATTGGACTATTTTGTGGCTGTTTCGTGTTCCCTTTTTTGTCTCGTATCATTTGGTATCAATGCATGACTTGATATTGTTCCTACAAGATCAATCTTGGGCTTGCTTGTTAGAAAATTCAAAAAAAAGTGTTAAAAACTGAAAATTCTAGAAAAATAGCAATCTGTCCGTGTTTGTGTTCTTGGCCAAAATTGTGTTCTTGTTGTGTCTTGGCTGAGATTTGTTTGATGTGTGACTAGATCAAGTAGTGTTCTTGTTTGTTTTGTTGTTTCTAGTGTTAGTTTTCTTGTCCACTAACACTTTGAGTCTAGATCTAAACTTGAGCTTGAACTTGTTGAAAGTTGTTGTTGTGAACATAAGCTTGGCCCATTGTTGTGGTGGACTGTTTTAGCCGTGTGGTTTCTCCTTGATGTTCTAAACTTGACCAGGTGATATTATTGTTACTTGGTGGCTTGAGAATCATTTTGTTGAAGTTGTAGTTGTCTTGGCCAAGTGTTGGAGATATTGTTATTGTGGATTGGAGTTGGCCGTTGGAATTGTTGTTGTTCTTGAAGATTGTTGTTATCGTTCTTGGTGTGGTTGTTGTTGTTCTTAAAGTTCTTCACCTTCCTTCATATATTGTTAGAACATAAAGTGAATGTTAGATCCTAAAAGGTGAAGGAAAAAGGTGAATGTACTTGTTAGTCTTGAAAGACCCCCAACCACCAAAAGACTTTATATCACTTCTCAACCACTTTTCCATGATTTAAGGACCCATGTTTTAAGGAGAAGTACAAGAAAAAGTCAAGTCTTGAAAATTGAAAAAGGCCCTAAGACTTATTTTCCCTCCTAAAACAAATTCCACCAATCCAAATTAATTTTTGACCAAGACTTGAACATTTAAGAATAACCACTTGATAAAATCAAACTAATACGTGGTGCCACATCATCACTGCTACTGTTCATGCAATATTTTCAAGCTCAAAATTTTAGTTTCTTAGTTTCATTTTTATTGTCCCTTAGTTTCGTTGTTGGTTCTAATACTAATTAGCAACTAGTAATCACCTACATAGTTGTAGATTAGTTGTTGAGTCCATTTCTTTCGTGTCTTCGTTATTTATGTACTTTTCTTATTTTTAACTCGTCGTAACTTCTTTGTTTCAAGTTCATACATAAGTAGATTTTGTTTTGTGTCTTGAGCCGATCAAACAATAATCTATTCCGGCCGCTAGAATTGACATTTTATTGACAACCGGAGTATAAGTAACTTTCAATATTCTCCGCTCCAAATTGTGAGGATCACAAAAGTGAGTGAATCCGAGTGTTGGTGAGGATCTTTTACTACTAATCTTGTTTGTTCATTTAGTAGGTTTAAAAGGTAATATAAGGGGAACATGTCTTCGATAGCCGGGGATTAATGTGACTATAATATGGGAGAATATGATTGTAGTAAGGGTTTTTCTGGCTACGAAGTTGAGGGAGATTGCCGAGGCTATGAAAATAGTCATGATCTAAACTTGGGGAGATTTGAAAGTTACTGTTTTGAGGGAGAAAATGAGGGGAATGATGTGCCTAGTGCTTATGGTGAATTTGGAGATGATGTAGGACCTCATGATGGTTCTTATGATGAAGTTGGGGCATGTGAGGAGTATTATACTTCCCACTCTGAACCTACATTTGGTGTTAGGTATAACTCTTTCATTCGCAAAGCTTATGAGAGCTATGATGAGAGTACGCGTGCGGAGTGTGAAAGATCATATTCTTCACCTTGTAGTACTTCTTATCAAGGTCGACATGGTGTAATTGGTTATACTAGCTATAGTAGAGGTTGTCCCATGAGAAGAAGTGGGCAAGCATCTCCAAAACCGACGGGTAGTCATGTGCCTTACAATGTTGATCCAAGGAGGAGTGTACACTCCGAAAAGGTAACTATTTATGGGATATCGGGCTGCCTTATGGTTTTGAATGATAGGTACTATGGAAACTACATTCTTCTGTCCATGGTTGACTACTTGAGGTTATTTCGAGAGCCTTTACTTGTTCCATACTACTTGGGCGAGTTCAAGGTTATCGAGAGGGTAAAAGTTATCTTCTCCCAATTTGATTACCATGAGGAGGTGTGGTGCGATGTTTTTTCCTTAACCTACGGTCATATGATCTTGGGTGCCGATTGGTTTGTACGACATCAAGTTCCTAAGGTGCAAAATTGGCCTAATGTTGTAAGAGACCAATGGGAAATCTCCTCATAACGTACATGCTACCCAAACCACAAAGAGAAATGCTTACCTACTCCAATCCGATTCATGATGAGAGACAAAAGATTGAGAGGAGTAAGGGAGTGCAAGGTGGTCATCTGAGAGTGGAAAAAGGAGATGATATATGGAATGAAGTGAGGGGATTGCCACCAAACCGTGCTAACATTGGTTGTCTTTCCATTTCTAAGGAGATTTGTGTAGGTATCAACATGGAAAGCGAAGGCGAACAATGCCAAAAGGAAGTTGCTTCCCAAGCTTATGGAGGACCTTCACCTCACCACAAGGAAGAGTCTACTCAAGATCCTAAAGGTAAAATAGCTAACTCTTAAACTTTAGTGCATGTGAATGACAATTGTGTGGCTAGTAAGCCACTGAGTGTGAGTAGTAGCTTACTTATTTATGATTCTAATGATTCCTTACCTCTTGTTGATGATGTACATATTATGAGTTTGGATACACTAGTTGATCCTATTGATGACGCTATTGACTCTTCTTGTAAGATCAATTTATGTCCATCTAGAGTTGAAGCCTATATGTTGAACAGAAGTACATCGTCTTGTGTAATTGGTGTTGATCAACTTGTTTGTGAAAATTGTCCCCCACTTGAGTATGTGTCTGATGTATTTAATAGAACTCAAGTGAGTGAATTATTTGAAAATGTTGGTCAACAAAGTGGGAGTGAACCCAAGATCTCTTCTTGGGGTATTCTTATGTTTGGAACATCCTTGAAACATGATATTGATCATTTAGAGTGTGAGGAACTTTCTTATTCCAAATCTGTCTGTGAGGTAGATCACACTCTCTTTAGGTGTAATGTCTTGTTTGAAGATGATTTAAACACTTCTAATAAAGCTAGTGGTGAAAATGATGGTATACCATGCCTTGGAAGCTATAGCCTATATGCTAACCTACTTTGGTGTGACAATATTCCTCCTAAAAATGGAAATCTCTTCTTGGAAGATGAGAGTACTCTTAGGGGTAAGGAATCTGTAGTTGCAGAAGATACTTTTTCTTTTACTTTATGTGACTTTATTGTTGAGAGTACTCATGGTTATTATTGGGAAACTAGTAGGGAGTACACACATAAGGGCACCTTGGTAGAAGTCGATTTGAGTGGTACCTTTCTCTACTCTCTATTTGCTTTGGATGATATGTATGTTATTATAGAGAGTATGTCGTTTAGTTTGGGAGTAGACCTCGGGAAAGGAGAGTGTTGTCTAGACCCGTGTCTATGGCCCCTTTTCCCATTTGACCCCGGTGCCAAATGTAGAAATGGTGATGTTAGTGCACCCAACTTGTTGCTTGGTCTACATGACAAGCAAAGTATTACTCTTGGTGTATCCCATGACCAAATCCTTTATACATCTTTCATTGAGCTTTTAATACTCACTTCAAAGGATTCTTGGTTATACTTCAAGTATGTATCCCCTTGGCATGATGATGTTTATTATTGTGCTAACCCTAACCCTCATGCAATGAGGATGTCGTGCTTGTTTGTCCTTTCTCTTATTTTGCAAGGTACGGATTCAAGGTCGAATCCTTTTCAAGAAGGGATGATGATACAAGTGAAATGGCCGCATTAGCTTTCGATGACAACATTCAAAGTCACTACATGAAGAATCAATCTTTGGTCCCATGGAGGGCACGGGATCATACTTGTAGGGGTTATTTTGAGCATGCCATCAAACAAACCCGTGTGTGGAAGATTGCTTGGAGCCTTGAAGACTAGAGGACTCACAGGTTTGGACCACATTTGATGGTTCACGGTTTTGGCCCCTTTTATTAAGGTCATTTTGGTCACTTAGCCTCAAGGTCATTTTGGTCTTTTAGCCTTGTCTAAATGACACTCTATTGCCACCCACCTCATTAAGGGTATTGGAGTCATTTTATCTTTCTTTTGTAATATACTATATATAGCCTATTTTAGGTCGTTTCTCTTTAGTTAATGAATGATGGACATTTGAAAGACTTATTCTCTCTTTGGAGAGTGCAACACCTTAGTGTAGTTCTTAGTTAGGGCTTAGAAAAGTCATCCTTAGTATAGAGTCAATGTTGTTCTTTTCTTGGAAACGGTGGATCTTGAGGTGAGTGATTCCCTTGGCGGTCACTGTAAGAGTGTGGTGTTGTTGTAACATTAATTAGGGGTTTAATGTTTGAATCACACTTTGTTTCTAAGTCTTGTAAAAAATCTATATCTCACTATCTATCATTTTATTCTTGTAATCTTGTTATTGTTTGTAGTAGACTATTTTTGTATCTTGTTGAATCCAAAAATTTGTGTTCTTGTTGTCATCTTGTTCTTCACAATTTGTGGCTGTTTTGGGTGTCAAATACACCTTTTCTTCTTGTATTCTTGTTGTATTTGTCGAATCCGAGTGAGGTCTCCATTTGGTCCACGATTTGTTGTGATTTGTGGACTATTTTGGAGGGTGTATTGGACTATTTTGTGGCTGTTTCGTGTTCCCTT
>NW_025849996.1:0-1716 GCF_002878395.1 Capsicum annuum
CTGGAAGCATGAGAATTTGATTCCGACTCAGCACATGCTGGTTCTGACGGGGAACATTCTGTTTCCGCTTCCGTTGATGGATCAGTGACTTCAGAATTTGTTACATGATCAAGAAAATGAAGTTACAGAACATTCAAGAGAACCAAATAATGCATTGTTGCCCACCCCTTCCCATCATAGATCATCAGAAATGCAACAGATACAACAATCTACACCATGTTTGCACATTGACTTTAAAAGTTTTCTCAATCCATTTTGCGTCTAGCCTCTTTATATATTTCCAGCTCTCTCGCCAAATAACTTGAGATCCTTCTTATCAGTATCTACATCTTAAGTGTACTAAATTCTGAAAACCCCTATCATATGGATTTTTAAAAAGAATAGTAGTGAAGGATCAACTATCGATATAAGGTACTACGACATGATGTCTTGTAACAGCTACTACCTCCTCTACATTGTTTTTAAATTCTTTCGCGGGAATTAAAACATAAATGAACCATATAACTCATAGAGACAAGCATGAAGCTCTTCTGCCCTCCGTCATAAAAGTTTCAAAATGAGAACCTGGTAAATAAAACATAAAATAGTAATAGCTGAAAGAACAGGCAATTGACTTGGAGAAAATTACCTTCTGTAATTTCAGATTCATCAATTTCGTCTTCTTCTTCTTTTTGAGCCACCGTGATGCTCTCCATGCTGTCCACTTTCTGTTGATGGCTTTGAGCAGTCTTGGCAGTGTCACACCCCTTTTTTTACTCCGAAAAGATTTGATTTTACACTTCGAAAGCGTTTTTATTATCAAAGTGACAAAAAATGAAAATTTGTTTCGAAAAGGATTATTTATATTCAAACCTTAGAGTCTCCACTTGGAATAATCCAGTGTGCCAAGTCACCTTTGGAAAACCCTTTACAAAATGATTTTGACTCTTTAAAACTGATCCGCGAACAGAGATTCTGACTAAGGAATTCTGTTGACCGAGGGGAAGGTGTTAGGCACCCCTTGGTCCCGTGGTTCGACCACGGTCGCTTGGTGGAGAGTATCGGCTAATTAGACACTACAAATGTATAAACCACACAACGAACATAAACAAACATCAAACAACAATCCAAAAACAAAAATAATAATGTCCAGTCCAATTATTACAACCCGAGATGAACAAAAAAGGTATTGAAAAATAAACCTACGCTAACCTACATTAATCCTAAACTACGGTCCAATGCCTTACCCGATACTTCGGGCTTTCATCACGGACGTCCTCCGAATACATAATAGGTCGGGGCATTCCCCGGTGAATCAATACAAATCCCTCGGGGCATTCCCGGCCCAATGAATATAATAGATCCCAATGCATAAATTGAAACCACTCCACAAACATTTCATATTTTCAACAATCACAGATCCTAAACTTTGCCTACCCAACCTACTTTTGCCTATCCATTGTCGGCCTAAACAAGATGCTATCGGATTTATAACTTGATATTTATTCCGAACGAAACATAACAACAATAAACCCAAAGGTAATCCAAATTCATCTTATCAACCTTGCAATTCCCATCCCCAATTTCTTACTCAATCACATAATTAACACATACTTCGACTATTAATTCACAATAATATTTCAGCAATCCACAATCAATAATATTCGAGATTCATCATTCACCTTACGCATAAGATAAAGAGAAAGTCGAGACGACAATAATCAACCACTCACCATA
>NW_025849997.1:0-710 GCF_002878395.1 Capsicum annuum
GATGAAATTTGACAGACAAGATTAAAGAAGCAGAGCAGTCTGTAATTAAATTTAACAGATCGAGGACAAATACACATCTTAGTCTACAAGAAATTAATCATTAGAATAGTCTAATAAACAAGACTAATACATATAGAGACAGAAGATACAATAGTGTGATTTTCTAGAAAACCCATTTCTCAATCAATCGAAAATCCATTATTCCTCAATATAAAAACATCGTTAATTTTTGATTTTGTTACTTTGTTCTTCTTCTTCATCTTTTTAAATCAATTACCTATTAGTAAAAAGGTGTAGAGGGGGGCTAGGACTGACCTCGATACAACACACAACCATTAGTGATATCAATCATAAGTGATATCACCCCACCAGAAGGTATAAACAATTATATTGCCTTCTGGTACATACATAAATCTATGCTAGCTAATAAAAAAGTTGGATTTGTCATAGTTACATCTAAGACTAGGCATCATCCATTTATCTAATTGGATGCAGCCTCTAGCCTGTCTAGGAAGATGAGAAAGGGACTGAGTGATAAGAATCTGCGTAGAGGTGGAAGCCAATTTGGCTAACCAGTCAGCAACTTGATTCCCCTCCCGAAAACAGTGAGTTACTTGAATCCCAATTCTATTCTTGATACCTTTGGTCTTGTCCACAACTTTCTTCAGCTTCATATTAGTGACAAGATTGTTGTTCAGCTTGTTGGTTAT
>NW_025849997.1:810-2391 GCF_002878395.1 Capsicum annuum
GTGATAAGAATCTGCGTAGAGGTGGAAGCCAATTTGGCTAACCAGTCAGCAACTTGATTCCCCTCCCGAAAACAGTGAGTTACTTGAATCCCAATTCTATTCTTGATACCTTTGATGTTGTCCACAACTTTTTTCAGCTTCATATTAGTGACAAGTTTGTTGTTCAGCTTGTTGGTTATGATTGTGGAGTCTAGTTCGAGAGTGAAATTAATGTACCCTTGATATTCACAACGCCTCTGCCATATTACTGCTACTACAGCTGAACAAAATGGAAAATGCCATAACCATATCGCCTCGACTATTCCAGACAATTCCACCAATACCAGCCTTACCACTTTCATGTAAGTAACTACCGTCTGTATTGATTTTTAATACAGTCAGCTTGTGGGAAGCTCCAAGTAACCTGATGTAACTTTTGAAATGGCCTGAGCTTCTTTATTGTGAGACACAGAGTTGGCCAGTGATTAATGTCTTGCAAGTCTTTCAAATATTTCATCAATACAGATTTGATAAGACCAAAAGCTTGATAAATTATCTTACTATAGCAGAAGTGCCTTTGGCCTCCAAATTTACAAGAACACCATTGTTTCCAAATTTCCCAACAAATGATACAAGGAGTGATCTTCAATAAAATTTTATGGATATCATTCTCTGGTCTTACACTTCACCAAGTGTTAAATATGTCGACAATTGGTTGATTTACATGTTGAATTCCAATGGGATTTCCCATGCTATTCCATATGTGCTTTGCTGTGTCACCTTGCCAAAAACATGATGCATAGTATCATTTTATACAATCCTACAACAAAAACAATCACCTTGTGAGTTATTATTGAATTTAATGATGATGTCATTAAAAGGTAATCTCTTTTTAAATATCCTCCACGCCAGAAAAGAGATTTTAAAAGGAACTCTATTATGCCAAAGATTATTCAGGAAATCATTTTTGGGTCTTTGATTCCTAATAATCAGCCAGGCAGAATTATTAGTGAATATACCATTCTCAGAGGGATTCCATATGGGGTAGTCAAGTTCGTTGTAATTACCAATTACAACATTAGAAATCAGGTCCACAATGTAATTAGGAATAACCATACTTAAATTTTTAAAGTTCCAGGTACCATTCTCAATAAAAGAGTTGATAAGAATTTTAGGAGACCTACCTGGGCCCTGGCACAACTTGGCGAAAGCACCTAAACCTGTCCAGTTGTCCCACCAAAACCTGGAATTTCCTTCTTGAACTTTCCATATAATGTGAGGTTCTGCTTGCGCTTTGATCTTCATCAGGCTTTTCCAGTTGTGTGAGTCAGCTGACCTAGGAACTTTGCTCACTGGATATGATCTCTTGCAATATTTCTTCATTAAAAAATCAGCCCAAAGAGATGGTTGGGTCCTGAACCTCAACCATCTTTTAAGTATCAATGAATTGGAGATATCATGCATCCTTCTTATTCCAATGCCCCCTTCATCTTTCGGGAAACATAGATTTTACCACTTACTCCAATGATACTTATTTCTACCATCACTAGTTCCCCAAAGAAAATTAGCAAAATGCATCTCGATAAGGCTGATGGTACCCTT
>NW_025849998.1:0-2199 GCF_002878395.1 Capsicum annuum
TTGATGAATGAAGGTGTATTTTGGCTATTTGGGGACTGAATTTCGTGTTTATGGCTAAATAAGGGTGGGAAAAGGACCATTTTGCCCCTAAACGGAATGTTTAAGTCACTTGAGTAATAATATATGCGGCGCACACCATATCACATATTATAGATTGTGCGGCACACTCTTTATCACACACATTAGGTTGTGCGTCACACACCTTATGGCATAAGTTAGGGTGTGCGTCGCACACCTTATGCTGCACGACACACTCCACTTTGCAAAGCCATAACTTCTTCCTCGGGTGTCGAATTTTTGCGAAATTGGTATCGTTGGAAAGATAATTCGAATACCTTTCATTTGATATATAGTAGGCACTCTAATTCAATATAGACAAAGAGTAATGGTTGATTGAAGTTAACCTAAGTTTCAACGCTCACTAAAATTCGAATGATAGGAAAACTTTCAACTTGTCCTTGAGCTTGGGGACCTCTATGATCTCAATTCATGCTCAAATAGGTTTCCACACTACATAACTTATTAAAACACCAAACTTGCATTGGATTTATGGCTTTTGGAACCTTTACGTGAAGGAAATGATGATTTTCGTTCTCGTCCGAAATGCGGGGTGTTACACTCACCTTCCATAACTGTTATGATTGGTGCCTGCACTTTCTCATAACGAACAATTTGGCAAACAGCCCCTCTGGCATCTCTTTCCATGATTGCTTCACTCTTTTTACCAATCCAAACATATATTGATGAGGGTATATATATAATAAATGCACCTCTGGAATCTAATGCTGACGGAGAAGGATCATTTAACATTTTCGGAATGAGATGCAAAGGATCGTATGGTGAATGAGTCGCAACTCTATACATCCTTAATAATGAACTGGGACTCAAAGGGAAAGCATGAACCCTTTTTTGGCATTGTAACAACTGACAAGCAAAACCAATATCTGGATCTGCGATGCACCTTGCTGCCTTTACGTACTCAAATGCAACATCAAAATTTTGTCCTTCTCTCCACATAAGATAACCGATAACCAACGAGGATGACCCAGAGACCCCTTGGTAGCAATGTACAAAAACCCTTCCATGTTGCTCCCTGACATCTTCAAAGTAGTCAAAAACATCATAAAGAATGCTCTTAATATCTTCTGACGGGCTATCATGTAACCATAAAGTCTGGTATATGAAATCAGACTTGAAATACTCGGGGCAAACAAACCCCACACAGTTGAGAACATGAGTAATCCCATTTTGCTTTAGTATATCCTTATCCTTTGCAACTGCATCCCCACCAAGAAAGACATGTTCAGCCACTTTTGAACACTCTTTATCGAAGAAAGCAATCTTTTCTCTTCTCACAAGCCTGGCATTAATCTATGGATTTTTATGTATGTTCGACAGATCCAGGTTAAGCCTTTCACTGTTGCTATTCGTATCCCTCTCACTGGGGGTAGAAGGAAGTGTCCACTCTCCAATATCATCAGATCCTGATCTCGGCCACTCATCTAGACTTCTTCGAGCAATTGCCAATGGCTGCAACAGTGGAAGACGCTGCCTAGCCTTAAAACTCTGTTGCGACCGAGGGGCTAAAGGCCTCCGACCATGAGAACTATTACCTCCATTAGTATCACATTAATTTTTAATCGCCCGTCAATGTGATAGTTAATATGTCAACATGTTCTGATGATTAGCATATCTGATTCGACATACTTCACTTGAGCTGATGGTCTATTGAAAACAGCCTATCTACCTCCTCAAAATAGGGGTAAGGCTACATACACACTACCCTTCGCACACCTTGTGAGATTAGTGGGAGTATGTTATTGTTGTATATACATGGTCAAAGTTGGAAGCAGTGTTTTGATTGGACGCGCTGCAAAAGGCGTATGGTTCTGAGTGTACACTAACTGTTACAACGACCGCCACCTCAGTCTATCAAAATCATTACATATGTTCAATCTAACGACGACCGCTACCTCAGTCTATCAAGTAAAATCATTGCACGTGTTCAATCTAACTGTCAAAATTCAAACGTTCTTAGATGAACAGTCTGTTGAATTATGTAATAAATGTGGATACATATGACCATGTTGAGAATAACAAGACCACGTTCCCTTAAATCTCTCATTGTTAAAAGTTTCTATTTGAAAAATTCATAAGAATGTGGGTGTTAGAGCAATTCATACGCCTATAAATGAGATA
>NW_025849999.1:0-1025 GCF_002878395.1 Capsicum annuum
ACAATATTTATTTTGAGTAATTGAAGAAAGTAATAAGTTTATCCATGTACGATCATTAGCTATAGCAAGGTAGAGGTGTGATGTAGGACAAAATAGAAAGATAATAATATATTATTACAAAGTGTTTTTTTACTTGTGTTTACTTAATTTGATGACTTCTTTGCTCCCTTTTTGTTATATTTTATACCCTGAATTGGATCGTCGAGAACTAATAATATTTATATTTTAATTTAATATGACGTATATGTACAATAAAGGCTCCATTAATTGTGGCTTAATTTTCCTCTACATGTTTTTCTTTGATGAGCAAAAAAATTTTCATTGATGTATAGTTTTATTGATTAACACGAGACACGCGTGCAAAACACGTGTACTTGAATAGTATAATTAATCTAATTGGTTAGAAATACAATCATATAATGTATTTAAATGGATATGCGTGGTAATCAAGATACCATATATATTTTGTAAGCTATTTCACGCGTATTTTGGTAACAGCTAGGAATCCAAGTGCAAGTCCTAATCCTACACAAAAAGGGAAAACACTTTTTTTTCTCTATATATACTTATGAGTCCTGTTGCAAACTTCAATATTTACGCTTCGATTAGTTTCATCAAATAATGGAGTCATCCACATCTGCCAGTCAAATTCATGTGTTCCCCCAATTTTGTAATGCTAGAAGTACTCTTCCTTGTGCAGTCAATATTTCAGGCAACAATTTTAACTTGGAGATTGATCTACTTGTCAAGTTTGCTTACACTTGTTTTGACAACATTATCGAAGAGTACCCCTTTCATACTAAGTGGTATGGGAAGTATAACTCATTGTCATGGGATATTGTTGACACAGTGCTGCTTTCAGAAACTATCTTACATTGTCCCCTAGAAACAATTAAGTGGGATGGTCTTGAGAAAATTTTGGAGAGCAAACATGATTTAATCAAACAAATTTTTGAGTATGCTCGTACAACACAGAACCTTGCAACTCCTTTACAAGATGATGATACAGCTTATGTGAGCCTGAT
>NW_025850000.1:0-1502 GCF_002878395.1 Capsicum annuum
CGAGCATACTCCAAAATTTGTTTGATTAAATCATGTTTGCTCTCCAATATTTTCTTAAGACCCATGACAATGAGTTGTACTTCCCATACCACTTAGTATGCAAGGAGTACTCTTCGATAATGTTATCAACACAAGTGTAAGCAAACTTTACAAGTAGATCAATCTCCAACTTAAAATTGATGCCTGCAATATTGACTGCACAACGAAGAGTACTTCTAGCATTACGAAATTGGGGGAACACATGAATTTGACTGGCAGATATGGATGACTCCATTATTTGATGAAACTAATAGAAGCGTAAATATTGAAGTTTGCAACTGGACTCATAAGTATATATAGAGAAAAATAAAGTGTTTTCCCTTTTTGTGTAGGATTAGGACTTGCACTTGGATTCCTAGCTGTTACCAAAATACGCGTGAAATAGCTTACCAAATATATATGGTATCTTGATTACCACGTATATCCATTTAAATACATTATATGATTATATTTCTAACCAATTAGATTAATTATACTAGTCAAGTTTACGTATTTGCACGCGTGTCTCATGTTAATCAATAAAACTATACATCAAGTATACATCAATTGGACCTTCGACGGGAATACCTCGAACGACAAAGCCTCGACTCCGAACTCGTGAATTGAATAAAACCCAACACTAAACTAATCTCCGAGCAACCCGAACGAGCGTTTCGATATCGTGGCCATTTTCCGTCATTCTCCTCTCTCTCGCGTTCACAAATCACTTCTCCCTCAATTCACTATTTTTCCTTCGATCTCTATATTTATCTCCCTATCACTCAGTTTCCTCTCTCAATTGCTCCATTTTATTTTATTTTTTGCTTTTCTTCTGATTTTTCAATCTAGGTGTGTACCATGTTCGATGGTGAGTGTGCGTGGCCTGAGGTGTCTTTGCTCTACTATTCTTGTTCTTCTTCAATGTCCGTTGGTGGTGGTCTGTGAATTCAGAGATTTTGTGCTCGGTGTGTGTGGAATCATTAATGGGTTCCTTTCTATTATTTTATTTTTTTCCTCCCCCTGTTATTTGGATGATGATGATATATGGTGTGTATATGCTAGTGTGATTTTTAAGTAAAAAGGTGCCAAGATTATATAAATAAATTCAATAACTAGAATTGTTTGGCCATAAGAGAAAAGATAAATTTTTGACAGAATTAACCTATCTTAAAATACATTTTAAATACTAGAAAGAGATCGCTTCTATTTGGACTCCGTTGGTGGCAACTTGTAACGACACATGGGACAATTTGGGTTTTTAAGAAGCCAAGTCTCGATGCAGCCATAATGGAAACTGTGGCTGCAAGTCAAGCTGTATTGTTGTGATCTAGGTGAGTAATTCTCCTTGCATATCACACATTCGTCTGTCCATTCATTTTCTGGAAGATGAACTCTTTGCAAAGACTGCATTATTGATCTTACTTCAGGCAGCGACATGAATTCTCTCCTAGCTTGCTCAATTAAAGTCTGTACTAATTCCCTTT
>NW_025850001.1:0-3835 GCF_002878395.1 Capsicum annuum
TTCTAGAAGAAGCTTCCTCCACAGGAAGTAGTGATAACAATGGTGATCTGCGAAGATATTGTAGACATTAGGAACAAAGATATTGCTTCTGTCTAGGTGATTTACGAACTAGTTGAAAGGAGTTAATACTCTTTTAATGGTGAATCTAGGAATTTTAGATCAATGGATTCGTCAGGGTGCTGGATAACCCGTTCGATCTGAGATTTTTCCGAATAGGTAGGGAGAGGTTGAGTGATAGCATCAAAGTGCCACTCATTGTAATGTATGATATCGTTCCAGAGGTGATACATAGCACTATATATAAAACCTTACCTCTCCACTTCTAACCATGATGGTAGAGGAATAACTGAATGGAATGTTGACGGTGTGGCTGAACACCAAATCTATAACAAACTCCATGAAATAGGCGTTGCCATCACAGCTTACAAAATTAGAGGGGCTTTCGACAAAGAGGCAGCCACAATGATCGTAGCAGGCTTCACTGGTATGATAAAACACTGGTGGAACAACTATTTCACAGATAACGTAGCCTTATATATGAAGCCACGGCTATGGAAACGGTCGTTGTCAAAAGTGAAAATGGGTAAGAAAAACTTGAGCAGGTCGCAAAGGAAGATGCCTGTGCTACCCTCCTATATCATATAGCTAGACATTTTATAGGTGAACCCAAATTATTTCAAGATAGGAGTTTAGAAATCCTTAACAATCTCACCTACAACGATTTAGCTGACTTTAGATGGTATAAAGACACCTTCTTGGTCAAAATCATGATTAGACCTGACTGCAACAATGACTTCTGGAAAGAACGTTTCATTAGTGGTCTTCCTCCTCTGTTCGCAGATAAGGTTAGGACCAAAATCAAAGATAGATTCGAAGGGAAAATCCCCTACGGAATTTTAATTTATGGGGATATAATAAGCTTCATCACCACCATAGGAATAGACCTCTGCACCGACCTTAAGCTTAAGAAACAACTTAAGAAGGACAGCACTTCCAAATATGGGCTAGGAACCTTCTGCCAAGATTTCGGTTTCACAAATCTATCCTCTCCTTCCCATAAGAAACATAGGAAAAAACCCTATAAGTCTCATAAAAAGTCCAAACCTAGAAAGGAGTCCTTCAAAAGAGAATCTTTCAAAACTAGTAGGAAAACTAGGAAAAAATTCTCTAAAAATAAAGATGCTTGTTGGACTTGTGGTAAAACGGGCCATAGAGCTAAGGATTGTAAGTCTGGTAAGAAAAATAAGATCAACCAATTAGGTCTCTCTGAAGAAACCAAAGAGAAATTATTCTCGATAATGGAAGACTCATCAGATTCTTCCGGCTCTCTCAGTTCCTCTAGTGACGACTATAGCGACGAGGAATTCATCAACGCCGCCTATGAGTCCGATCAATCCCAGTTTGGCCAAGATTGCATTTGTAATGGCACCTTTTGTACTTGTACAAAAAAGACCGTTAATGTTATTTCTGGAAATCCCAAAGAAATCTTGTTTGACATCATAGAGCACATCCATGATGAGGAGACTAGAAATAAATACCTTCTAGAACTCAAAAGAATGATGCTCTCTCATGAAGAGAAGCCTCACAAATCCATGGTACGACCCTAGCTCCCAAAGCTAGAATCACGAGCCCTAAGGGCGTCACTACCCTCATGGAGGCAAACAAAGACAGAAGCAATATCATTGTTCCAAGCTTATTAGTCTTTAAATCTACCAATTTAGACGGCATTGGTGGAGAGAGCTTTGGAAATTCTGCCAAAGTTGTATATTTGTTTTGGAACGGTGATTGAAGTTCCGATTTTAATGCAGGCCTCTGAAGGACTAATGGTCTTAAGGGATTTGTTGAAGCTGACGGGAGATCAAATGGTCTAGCCATCTTGGTTTGTTCTGGTTTGCTGCCTACTGGGATTTTCCCTAGTGTGGTGGGTCTCATTTTGGACCTGTAAGAATTCTCTTGTTAGAAAATCGGGAAGGGAATTATTTTCTCCTTTGATAAATTCAATTTGAAAATCAAAGCTAGATAGGAGAGCTTGCCATCTAGCAAATATTTGTTTTGAAACCAAATTTTTAACATCCTTTTGTAAAATCTCTTTAGCAGATTTGCAATCTACTCTTAGTAAAAATTCTTTATTAATAAGATCATCTTGAAATTTGGTGATACATAGCACTATAGATAAAACCTCCTTTTTAACTGTGCTGTAATTCTTTAGAGCGGAATTCCATATTCCATCTACCTCTGATGCTGCCATCACAGCCATTAAAGCTTACAGCGAACATATCGCCGTAAAAATTGTAGTTCACAAAGACTTCATTCTTAACAGAGTCGCCCTCTTTGATACAGGCGCCGACAGCAATTGTATCGTCAAAGGACATATACCCACTAAATATCTACACAAAAGCACCTCTCGTCTCTACTCTGCCACCGGAGAAAAGATACAAATCGATTACAAGCTTTCCAAAGCCCATATCTGTAACAATGGCATTTGTCTTGTTAATGATTTCGTCATCACTGAAGGTATCACGGAAGATATCATTCTAGGAATACCAGTCAACTCTTTTAACTTTTCCCTTGTCAGTATCATTGTCCTCACTTGCTTTTTTGAAAAGCTGATTGAATGTTTTGTCCATGATGGCAGCATCGGAGGTAGAGGGAGAATCGAAGCCTGGGAAGGAGTTGGGCTCTAACATCTCAACACTTTCTTTAAGATTGTTAAGTTTAATGGTTTAGTCATAAGTACAAAGAAAATGAAGCTCTTTCAGACCTCCATAAGGTTCTTAGGGCATGATCTTTATCAAGGTAGCTATAAACCTATCTATAGGGCCATAGAGTTCTCCTCCAAATTCCCTAATGAAATTAATGATAAAACCCAACTTCAAAGGTTCTTAGGAAGTCTTAACTATGTAGCAGACTTCATCCCTAACATTAGATAGGTCTGCGAACCTTTTTACAAATGACATAAAAAGACCCCAGTCCCTTGGAGTTCTAAGCAAACTAATGTTGTCATTAAAATAAAGGAATTAGTCAAGAACCTTCCCTGCCTAGGAATTCCTAATCCTGAAGCCTTTATGATTGTTGAAATTGATGCTTCGGATATTGGTTATGGAGGTATATTGAAACAAAAGGAGAATACTAGTTCTTCTGAACAGTTAGTCAGATTTACGTTTGGAAGTAATAAGTATGAAGCTTTTCCAAATAATAGGGATTAAAGTAAATAAAACCCAACATCTCTAGCTTTATTAAACTTTATACAAAACATTTCAAGGAGTATCATAAGTTTATGAAGGTTAAAAAACTACTTAATTCTTGGCCTAAGGTAGGCCGAAAGGGCCCACTTTTAATTACCGAAATCAATTTTAAGACAATTCTACCCAGACTAGACTATGGTATCCTAATCTTCTTTTAGATGTTAAACAAGCCTCGATTAGATCTAAGATAGAAGTTCTACTAAGAAACTAAGAAACTAAACTAAGTACATTTGATTAACCTTAAACTTCCAACTAACCCAAGTATTGTAAATTCTATCACCAACACATAAAAACCAATCTAAATCTAACACAATACCATAAACATAATATGACCAAGATCAATCTAAGAAGTGGGGAAAACCTAGCCTACTTGGATGTTGAAGAAAGCTCAAAGAATTAACTAAATCACTGACTTTTTCTTTTGAGAAGCTTTTGTAAGAAGCCAAGCTATGAAAACTGCAATCTACTTATCAACACGAGAATAATTGAATCATTATGCTTCGGGTCCAAAAATACTTAATGTCCCATGTGGGTCCTATTTATAAAATAACATTCTCAAAGTCAACCCAACATTCCCCCATGCTCAAAGA
>NW_025850002.1:0-1750 GCF_002878395.1 Capsicum annuum
ACGGCAAACTCCTACGATCCATTGTAGACTGCTGGACAAGGAAAATAGCTGCTTAATTTAGTCAATGAATCACAAAAATAAGGGAAATGATAACTTTTTTAATTGAAAAGCACAAAAAATGCATTACAATTTTACAACACTTGACAGGAGATACAACTGGAAGTCACATCAGAACTTAAGCTTCAAGTGGAGGTACACAATGCATGAAACTACAGACGCAACGTAGATATACACTATATGCAGTAATTGTCCTAATTCACCCAAAAAAGCAATATACACAAATATGCCTCCCACCACTAGCTGAGAACTCATTGGAAATGTTGCTATAGCTGGAAAATATGAGACTAACTTGCAAAGGGAACTCGATTACCTCCTTACAAAGATTGTTAAACGCCACAACTCAGAATACTTGCACTACATTTCAGCTAGAACTGAGCAACAAATTAAGCTCAAATGTCAGAAAACAGAGAAAAGACACTAATTTGGACTTCTAATGTGGTTAAATCAGAGTAAAGGGAGCTAAGAAGGTAATCAAACTAGTCCTATAGACATGCTTTCTAATATGTAAGTACATCGACAAGGGACTTACCGGCAAGTAGTAGTAAAATAGAAATAGAAATAGAAAGAAAGCCCAACACAGTAAAATATGCAAGATGTTTTCCATAAACCTAGAAGGAAAAGTCCGAGAACTCTTGAAAGTACGTAATTGCTTTTTGTATTGAAAGTAACTGATGCTTTGTTTAAGAGAGTAGTTGTGGTAATTGTAATTGTAAAACTTAAGAACTTGTGAACTTAAAAGAATTGTTTATATAGGCTGAGTATTGTAAAACTAAACCAACATAAAAATGGTAAAACAATATCTCAGTTAATCAATTAAGAGAATTTCTCTTACTGAATCAATCATATACCAATCAATAACAGAGTAAAAAGGAAAGTCAATATTTGTAAAAGCCATTCACAATACTGTTTTCCTTAGGCCAAATCCAATCACTAATCAATTAAGAGATCGATAATCAATTAGGGACAATTAGGGATGAGAAAATTTGTTCAATTTACCATAAATAAATTATGAGCATTAAATTTTGTAAAATAATCCCTAATTATTTTTGTACCTAATTCAAATCATCAATTGTAGAAAAATCAGTCCATGATGTAATTCAAGAAACGTGATACACAATCAGATGTTTTTTACAAAAATCTTATTCAAATTATCACAAGATCAATCCAACCATAAAAATATAATACGCAGTCAAATGTTCTCCGTTAAAATCACGAGCCGAGAAATTTGTCAACTAATTCGAAGAAGATGGATAATTTCAAAATTCGAAATTAGCAAACTATGACAAAATTGATCATTATTAAAATTTGGATTTTTCACATCCGGTAGTCTTAAAACATAAGCACACAAAATGGCAAAGAATCGGATGAAATAAATCATTCATACATTGCTAATTCAGAGTCCGAAATCTGTTAAAGAAGGGGAAAAGAGATTAAAATTAAACACAAACATTTAAATATTTAGGCAAACCTGTGGATGGGTTTTTGAAAACCCATCTCTTTTTTGACAAATGGATCAACAGCACGGAGAAGGTTGGTGGCGGGTGGATGACGGAGATGACCTGGGGCGGCGACGGTTGGTTCACGGAGGAGGTTGGAGAGCAGGGGGGTCTCGTGGCAATGTTGGAGCGGTTTTTGGCGTGCTGGTTCATCGCCGGAAAGGGGACAATGGAGGGAGAGATGGTGATGGAGG
>NW_025850003.1:0-4185 GCF_002878395.1 Capsicum annuum
CTTTTCACCCTCAAACAGATGGACAAGCAGAACGTACCATCCAAACACTTAAAGATATGCTAAGAGCTTGTGTAATAGATTTTAAGGGCAACTGGGATGATCATTTACCTCTTATTGAGTTTGCCTACTATAATAGCTATCATTCAAGTATCAAAATGGCACCATATGAAGCTTTATATGGAAGGAAGTGTAGATCACCAATAGGATGGTTCGAAGTGGGTGAAACTCTTTTGTTTGGACCGGATCTTATTTATCAAGCCATAGAGAAGGTTAAAGTAATTCAGGAACGACTGAAAATAGCTCAAAGTCGACACAAGTCATATGCGGATAGTAGAAAGAGAGGGCTAGAGTTTTCTATAGGTGATTGGGTATTATTGAAGGTATCACCAATAAAAGGGGTAATGAGATTTGGTAAGAAAGGGAAGTTGAGTCCACGTTATATAGGCCCATATAAGATCACTCGAAGGTTTTGACAATTTGCATATGAATTAGAGCTACCCCAAGAGCTCTCATCAGTACATCCGGTATTTCATGTATCAATTCTTCGAAAGTGCATCGAAGATCTATCACATATCACTTCTACTGAGGATATGCAAGTTGCGGAAGATCTTACCTATGAGGAAGTGCCTATTTCTATTCTAGATCGCCAAGTTAAGAAGATGAGAAATAAAGAGATAGCATTAGTTAAAGTACGTTGGAGAAATCGTCAAAGGGAAGAGATTACATGGGAAGATGAGGAAGCAATGAAATCTAAGTACCCTCATTTGTTCAAACATGAAGAGAAAGTTCAAGAAACGGAGTTAGAACATTAACAAGTAAGTTTTTTTTATATATGCATAGTATTTATGTGATGATGTGAATGTTAATGATGGACTTGAACTTGTTTCGATTGAATAACTACGCTAATATTTGAGGACGAATGTCCTAAATGGGGAAATGATGTAACACCCCGTATTCAAGTACATATATTGGCGTATTCAAGTCCGTGTATTGGTCTTATTTATATGGAATTAATTTTTTTATTTTATTTATACCGTAATTTGCCCGTCGATGGTTCTATGAGAAGGTTATTGAATAACATTTCCAGCGATATAAAGATTTCCAAAAATGGATAGGTTTCGGATATAATCGAGCACGTTCGAAACTATAAAACGGTGGCCGGGATATTGGGAATAGTAAATGTGCAGGAAGATTTCCTGCACACAAACTACTGAGGCCAGCCAATTTTTTGGGTCAACTTTGAACTATCATAACTCCCTTAATATAACAAACTGGGAGAGCTGCGACCTATGACAAGAAAAATCTTTGAGTCTTCTTTCCAATTCAATTAGTTTCATCCAAATCCAACGTCTGAGTAAGGAGGTATACTCGTTTTACTTCAGCCTCTAAAAATAGATTTTTAGGGTCAAATTCAAACAGTCATAACTACTTGTACAGGATGAACTGGGTGTCCTACTTTATATGAAATCAAATACCTTTGAATTATCTTTCCAAAGATACCCATTTTACCCAAATCCGATATCGGAGAAAAGAGTTATGGCCGATCTACTTTAGCTTATCAAAACAGTCCACCAAAGGACAGATTTGATATTATTTAAATTTTAAAGGCACTTTGGTCATTCCCTGTGATATTATGGATGGGAATATATGTACATATACATGTATATGAGTTCAAAAACTCATTTTTATCATCAATCATTGAGAAAGAACAAACCCTAGCCAAATTTGACCTTTAAATTACTTTTGATTCAACCATAGAAATTCTGAAGTAATTCGATAACTGCGTTTGTCATCTCGAGAGCTTCGAACGACACCTATTATTTGTGCAAACAGGATTGCATAATCAAGAGGTGAATTCTAAGGTATGAATATTGTTTTCTTTTGTTCTCTTCTATATGTATATGTGTGATAGAGGATTATATGTATTGGTTGTTATTGAAAGGTGATGAAAATAGGGTTATGGACTATTTTGCATGGTTTGGTTGTATTTAATTGTGGAGGGTGGATATGATAATTGAGTTATGGAAGGTGCATATGGTGATATACTATTGAATTGATGATTATTTATGTCTATAGCTCAATTTGGTTCAATGGATTGGTTGGAAGGATAAATGAATCCAAACTTGATATTGGAGGATGTTGTATGAATATGCATGGCATGTGAATGTAATTGGAGTATAAGAGGGTTAAAGTGACACCCTTTATGGTGTAATTAAGGCTTACTACTTAACCACTAGTTTGGTGAATTCAAATAATTGAATTGTGACGTTTGGTTGCTAATACTAGATTGCTACATTTGTTAATTGTAAATAAGTAATCCGAAAAGACGAGAAGTCTATTTGGGACTAGTATTGAAGGTTGACAGTCAGATATGTAAAGCACACTCTATACCATATCTTTGGCATGAAAGTGAACAATTGTTGTATTAAGAAAGTTTCCAAAGTTATTCAGTAACATGTGATCCATAATGATTTTGTATGATGTCCTACGTTACCAATGAACTTGTTTCCACCCTACAAGATGTCAAGACATTCCAATACTTACTTGTTTTCCAAATCTTACATGTTTATTGCACTAATGAATGTCAGAAGGTATCCGGTTACTCAAACAAGATCCATGTGCTATTAATGACTCCAAAACGTTTCATTGATGTGCCAATGAGTTCTTACTTCACTGTTATTGTATTGATGGTCTATTTATATGTCTCTTATTGATGTATCATTGTTTCAAAGTATAATAAATGTGGTGGTGACCGAAATAACAATCTCAAAGATTAATTGAACTAAGTGATGGAAGTTCTCTCTTATCAGGTGGTATCGCAGGGGCATAAGCCTATCATGGGTCGATCCCTATTTATGTGTTTATGGGTGGTATCCTAGGGGCATAAGCCTATCATGGGTCGATCCTAGTTGATATGTACTGGAGGCAGCCTAATGGTCACAGTACAGTACAGTAACGGTTACAAAGATGATAAGAACAAAGGTAAAGTGATTGAATAAATGCAATGTATAGGTTCTCATAAGTTCTAGTAAGTGTGATCCACTCTTATTACGATTTATTCACTTTTTTCTGATTTCTATTAAGCTCCTATATCATATGTGATTATCTACAGCTTTACATACTCAGTACATATTTCGTACTGACGTCCCCCCCGGGGGACCTGCATTTTATGCTGCAGGCACAGGTACCTCAGCTCATACACCACACAAGTAGGAGCCAGGATATCCAGCTGCTTTTAGTGGGCTCCAGTTTACTTTGGGGCTTTCCATGTCATATCCAGTCACTTTTGGTATTGTATAAAAGTTAGTTATATGGCGGGGTGTGTCCTGACCTTAGTTAAACTCTGTGTATTATCTAGAGACTTTGTAGACCTAATGTACAGTCAAGGTGGTGTTTTGTTAATAGACGTGATGGCTCCAACGGCCAAGAATTGTATATACATATATATATGTGTGCTCGATCTTAAACAAGTGATTATTCCTTTTATATGTGACATGATGGTGTCCAAATTTTGGGTTGTCATAGAGGTATGCATAGGAAGTATAAGGTTATGAGCTGGTTTTCCCGAGCCTCCTCGGTTACGGGTGCCAGTCCGCCCCAATAGGATTTGAGGCATGACAGTCTTGCATGCATATTTATTTTGATGGAGGCATTTTGGAGTTGATAATCATGAATTATGGACATATTGGTTCAAAATTTGGACTCACTTGTATATATATTTATGTATTGAAACACCTTAGTTTTCGACCCTTAAAAAATTTCACAATTTTTATCTTCTGGAAATCATATGACTAGGGGTACTAGTCGTATGATAGGGTACGAGTCAGGTTACCCAATTGTAAATTGTCCAATATTGGGTTGTATTGGGTGGTTGTGTTTTCAAAATAGGTACGACTATGTGGGTACGAGTCATATGGTTGGTAAAGGGTCATTGGTTTGGGTTTTCCTTCACTTAATCTTAAACTTAATAACTTAACATGGTTTTGAGTATGAGTGGCCCACCATGAGTCGTGAGGATAGGGTACGATTCATAGTCCAACTCGAATATTAGACACTATTCAACCCCTCATGATTCTTCCAAGGGTACGATTTCATGGTACTAATCATATAGTTGGCTACGGTTTTACTTGGGTGGTCTAATGTTTGATTGTGTTAGGATCCAAATGATGGCCTAGGGTACTAGTG
>NW_025850004.1:0-1351 GCF_002878395.1 Capsicum annuum
TCATAAGGCAATGGTGAGTTGAGAGAAATGAAAATGAGAGAGTCTTATTGGTGAAAACCCTTGCAGGCACCATATGGCGATGGTGAGTGGAAAGAAATAAAAATAAGAGAGTCTTATTGGTGAAAACCCCCGTGGGCATCATAAGGCGATGGTGAGTTGAGAGAAATGAAAATGAGAGAGTCTTATTGGTGAAAACTCTTGCAGGCACCATAAGGCATGATGAGTGGAGAGAAATAAAAATAAGAGAGTCTTATTGGTGAAAACCCTCACGGGCACCGTAAGGCAATGGAGAGTTCAAAAGAAAAGTGAAAAGTGAAAAGAAAGAGATTTGTTGGCGAAAGTCTTTCAAGATGTCGTCAATCGAATGTAATGTATGAGTCCAATGGATTTGAAGAAGCGGCTCAGCGTCAAAGGCACGAACTCAATAACAAATGGGGAGTTTGGATAGGAAGATCAGGCAGCTCAATCCAAAATGCATGTCATACTAATTGGAGTTGGTTGTCGTATTCAGATAAGTTTTCTTTTTGAATATGGGACATTGCCCTTTTCTCTCATTTACATATTCATGCTTTTTGTCCTTTTATATCATTTATCAAAATAAAAGTCACCATCATTTCTTTACATTTTAAGTCAAGTTTGTGTCAAAACAAGCAAGAAAGGATTTCAAAATTTACTACCAGTCTTTCCAATTATACGAGAAAAAGCCAAGGAATAGCACAGAAAAGAAATATGATCGTAATTTAACACGAAACAAAGAAAGTCTATCAACCGACAGACTGTTGGATTCGTGGAAGCATTCAAATTTGGGAAAAGGGTGCACCTTAGAGGCATGGTAAAATGGAAGCCCATTGTTCGAGTCAGGACTCACTTCCCTCAATCTGGATCCGGGTCGATGATGCGGCAAGACAGGGCAAGTGTTAGTGATTTAGAACAAAGATGAAAGGAACGAGTGCTGGGCAGATACCTGACAAGCCAAGATCTGCAAACCACCACTAAGTTTTTAACTGACAAATTTTCTTTGTTGAAATAGGGGCAAATTCGCTTCACTTAATTCAGCTACCATTGGAAATGCACATCCGTGAGACTTTACTTTATGTTCAGGACCCTCCTAAAAAATGGGATTTTACTTTCTATTTAGGACCCTCCTGAAAAATGGGATTTTACTTTATGTTCAGGACCCTCCTGAAAAATGGGAATCTACTTTATGTTCGGGACCCTCCTGAAAAATGGGATTTTACTTTATGTTCGGGACCCTCCTGAAAAATGGGATTTTACTTTATGTTCGGGACCCTCCTGAAAAATGGGATCTTACTTTATGTTCAGGACCCTCCTGAAAAATGAGATTTTACTT
>NW_025850004.1:1451-2192 GCF_002878395.1 Capsicum annuum
TTATGTTCAGGACCCTCCTGAAAAATGGGATTTTACTTTATGTTCGGGACCCTTCTGAAAAACGGGATTTTACTTTATGTTCGGGACCCTCCTGAAAAATGGGATTTTACTTTATGTTCGGGACCCTCCTGAAAAATGGGATCTTACTTTATGTTCAGGACCCTCCTGAAAAATGAGATTTTACTTTATGTTCAGGACCCTCCTAAAAAATAGGATTTTACTTTATGTTCAGGACCCTCCTGAAAAAATGAGATTTTACTTTATGCTCAAGACCCTTCTGAAAAAGGGGAATTTACTTTCAATTCAGGACCCTCCTGAAAAATGGGACTTTACTTTCTGTTTAAGACCCTCCTGAAAAATGGGACAATGCTTTCAAAAAATGAAATACTACTTTACTATAATTTTTGTTTGGGATAATCTTCGTTCTAGTTTTAATTTTGGGTTTCAGGAGCCCACTTGGAGAATAGGGTGAAGAAATGAAAGGTCAAGAAATAAAGTGAAGAAGTTGAAAGTCAAGCAAACAAGGTGAAGAAGTTGAAAACAAAGCAACAACGTGAAAAGTTGAAAGTTAACAGATTGAAAAATATCAAGTCAGGAGCCCGCCTGAAGAATAGGGTGAGAAAATTGAAATTTAAGCAACGAGGTGAAATAATTGAAAGCCAAGCAACAAATTAAAAAAATTGCAAGTCAGGACCCCGCCTGAAGAATAGGGTGATGAAATTGAAGTCAAAAGTCCAAAAG
>NW_025850005.1:0-1492 GCF_002878395.1 Capsicum annuum
TTGAAAGAAGAACATGAACAGAAGCTGCATGATGTGATTCAGAATAAAACCAAGCAGTTTGACAAAATGAAGCAATAGTTTGAAGCAAAATTAGCTAACCTGGACCAACAGTTACTCAGGTTTGCAGCGGAAAATTCTGCACTCTCAAGGTCCTTGCAGGAGCGTTCTAGCATGGTGATACTGGTCAGTGAAGAAAAAGCCCAAGCTGAAGCAGAAATTGAGATGTTGAAGAGCAATATCGAATTATGTGAAAGGGAAATAAATTCTCTGAAATATGAACTCCAAATTAACTCAAAGGAACTAGATATTCGTATTGAGGAGAAAAATATGAGCGTACGGTCTACAGAAGTTGCAATCAAGCAACACCTGGAGGGAGTGAAGAAAGTTGCAAAATTGGAAGCAGAGTGTCGGAGATTATGTGGTCTTGTACGGAAGAAGTTGCCTGGGCCTACAGCCTTGGCCCAGATGAAGCTTGAGTTTGAGATTTTGGGTAGAGATTATGGGGACTTCCGTGTAAAGAAATCCCAAGGAGGAAGGCCCAGTTTGCTAGATTTTTCATTGGATAGTGTGCAGAAGTTCCATAAAGAGAATGAGCAACTTACAGAACGCCTTTTGGCAATGGAGGAGGAAACAAAGATGTTGAAAGAAGATTTGGCACACCGGAACAGTGAATTACAGACATCAAGGAGTATTTGTGCAAAGACGGCCAGCAAGCTTCAAAATTTGGAAGCACAGCTGCAAGCAAATGCTGAACAGAAAAGCCGACAAAAGTCCACTATTCGACAACAGCATTCTGAGGGTTCCTTTACGCATGAAACAAATCACCTTCCAAGATTCGCTTCCATGTCCGAGGATGGAAATGACGATAATGTTAGTTGCTCTCCCATGTCAAGAAGGAGAAGAATTTTGACATTTTTAGTCACCTGGATCTCATGGATGACTTTTTGGAGATGGAGAAATTGGCTTATCAGTCAAGTGACACAAATGGAACAGTTTTGATTCCTGATAATTCCAAATAATGCAAGAACCGAAACTACCTCCATGCATGTCACCACAAGCCCAGATTCTCAGCTGAAAGAACATAATGAGCCAAGTTTATCAGGAAATCAAGAATCTCACAAAGAGGAAGTGTTTTATAACTGCTACAAGCAGTTTTTATTTTTCTTTGTTTTGCTCCATCTCGCTAAGTTCTCCTTCTGTGATAGAAGTTTCAATCATATTAAAAGATTTGCAAATTAAAATTTTATAATAAGAGTAAATGTTACGAAAATATGATATCTAGATGACCTTTAAGTCTCACTATGCATACAGAACTTCAAAGAATCATGTATAACCTTGCTTTGAAATACTTGACTCCTTTTTTATGCTGGGGACATCATTTAAATGTCTAAAAGAAGATTTTTCTTTTATCAATGCTCCGATAAAAAATTGACATAGTTTTTAGATAACATGGAGTTCCATGAGGTCTTGTACAATTGAATCTGAAGTTCCT
>NW_025850006.1:0-2500 GCF_002878395.1 Capsicum annuum
GAGAATTAGGGTTCGATTCCGGAGAGGGAGCCTGAGAAACGGCTCCCTCTCCGGAATCGAACCCTAATTCTCCGTCACCCGTCACCACCATGGTAGGCCACTATCCTACCATCGAATGTTGATAGGGCAGAAATTTGAATGATGCTTCGCCGGCACGATGGCCGTGCGATCCGTCGAGTTATCATGAATCATCGCAGCAACGGGCAGAGCCCGCGTCGACCTTTTATCTAATAAATGCATCCCTTCTAGAAGTCGAGGTTTGTTGCACGTATTAGCTCTAGAATTACTATGGTTATTCGAGTAGTAGATACAATCAAACAAACTGTAACTAATTTAATGAGCCATTTGCAGTTTCACATTCTGAATTTGTTCATACTTACACATGCATGGCTTAATTTTTGAGACAAGCATATGAATACTGGAAGGATCAACTAGGTAGCATTCCTCATCGACGCCAGCGTCGCATGAGCCCGGCCTACCCGCGAGGGCGCAGACGGATTCAAGGCGAGCGCGGTCGTCGTTTGCAAGGAGCATCGTACAGGGCAGATAGGAGTCGATGAAGGCCCCATGCCCACTGTGTCTACCACATCCGAGAATCCCGACCGCCGCTCACGGACCACGGCATCGCACGATAAAGCGAGGGAGGCGTGGGATGCGAGGGCGGCCTTTTGATTCGCCCCGCGCAAGAAATGCGAGGGGCGAAAGGCGATCGATAAAACTTGATAATGCTTGGGCATTAGGTATGCAGCACAGGAAACCGACTTCGAGCAAGCCTGCATTACGCTTGCCCCGCGACTGAGATGGCAGGCGGGTCAGGACGTCGCTACTCGAGCAGGGATCCAACCTAACCGCACGTGCCGAACACAACTCACGCACCGTGCGTCCAAATGCTCTGTCGATGCACGCCCAGCAATAGATGTCGTGCGCTACTGCCCATGCGAACGTTGCAAGGCTGAAGCAAGTCCCGCTTGACACGATAGCCCGCCCTTGGGGGGAGCAGGAGAGATGAAGCACGTCGAGGCTCATGCGCGGGCGCCGCCCACGCCGGCCGCCGGCGCTCGCCGCGGATTGGGCTCTGCCGCATGCGTGCAGCGCCTGGAGCTTGCCCCGAGAGCAGCATGCAGGACTCGCCGCACGCACAAAAGCACCGCCTCATCCAAAATCAAGCGCCAGCAGCCCCGTCGTGGACAATGCCAATGATAACTGACACGAGCGCACAATGAAGCGCGGTCGACGTTGCTACATGGGCACGGACGGGTCGCACGGACTAGCCATGCATGCTGCCATGCGCCCACGCTGCACGCTGACGTGGCCACTGAGCGCCTATGCCAACTAGCGATAGCCACCTTGAAGTGCCTTAAACACCTCTACCCCCCTTATATATGCTTAAAAAAAAAACAAAGGACAGGAGTAGACATGATTTCGCCAGAGAATCATCCCAGACATATGCGAACCCGAACTGCACGTTTTGATGTGAGAACGGGCCTATGCACTCACAAAAAGGTCGCGTAATTTGTAAATGATAATTTTTGTTGAGAAAATATTTTTTTTACAAATATCATTTATCAAAATTCAAAAAATAAGCAAAAATAAATCAAAAAGAGAAAATATTTATAAAAATATGAAAAAAATAGGAAAATATTCTCAGCGCATGAACTAACCTTAAACCAACAATCGACTGCACATTTGTACGTATAACGTAACGATATAAAATATTTAAATTTAAGGATATTAAATGAAAATATGAAAAAAAATATAAAAATAACGTGGGGACATTAGGAAAATCGCCCGGAATGCAACAGATAAGTAACAACCCCAAAATATGCATATTAGAATGAAGTAGCCTTAAACCAACAATTGAGTGCGTATTTGTACGAATAACGTAATGGTATAGAATATTTAAATTTAAGTATATTAAATAAAAATATGAAAAGAAGGCGATGGAACATTACGAAAACCGCCACGACATATGAGGTAACATTGAAATATATTTAAAATAAAAAATTAGAGCAGATATGTAGAAAAATGAGTATGCAGCGGTGAGGAAGATGGATGAACATCAGAAAAATATTAGGATGATCGAACGTAGGTTTACGCTCTTTTGATTTTGCCACGGTGCGTTAGTGCCTCGGTGCCACGGTGCCTTGGTGCCTTGGCGCCATGCTGCCACGGTGCGTTGGTGCCATGGTGCCACGGTGCGTTGGTGCCGTGATGCCGTGCTGCAGTGCCTTGGTGCCGTGGCGCCGTGCTGCAGTGCCTTGGTGCCATGGTGCCACGGTGCCACAGTGCCATGGTGCCATGGTGCCACGGTGCCACGGTGCCATGATCCCACGGCGCCACGGTGCCTTGGTGCCATGCTGCCACGGTGCCTTGGTGCCATGCTGCCATAGTGCCTTGGTGCCTTGGTGTCACGGTGCCATGGTGCCACGGTGCCATGGTGCCATGGCACCATGGCAGTGCCTTGGTACCATGGTGCCACGATGACACGGTGTCACGGTGC
>NW_025850007.1:0-859 GCF_002878395.1 Capsicum annuum
CAGTAAGTTCTTGTTCCTTCCTCTCGATGTGGAACTTATTCAACTTTTCCTCAAACTCCTCAATGCATGATTTGAGTTCAGGTTTAGCAAACTTCTTCCCCAAATTGAAGACATTCAAACAGGCAAATAAAGCTTTAACACTGTGAAATGAATTCCCAATAACTTCCAAAAACTAGTCCAAGCCAAAAGCCTTGTGATGCGACAACAAATTTTACCTTGTTGATAATATTTTGAAAATTCTCCATCACAGCGTCTTCAGATAAGGCACTTTCGTTCATATGTTTTAAACAACTCTATCAGCTTTCTCATGCTCTTATCAGTGTATGATAGCTGAGATAGGCAATAGGATATGTACGCGTATAGCCTAATATCTGCATAAAAGAGCATCTTAACATGCAGAAGTTTCTCTGGTGATAATTCAAATAGCAAATCAGAAACTCACTAAAATCTATTCATTCAAAGGTATCCTAATTATAATTTTTCTTTTAATTTTTTGCAAAGGTACTCCTAGAAATACTGTAAACACGTCTTCCATAATAGCATAAAAGTTGAGTATGAAAGCAAATATCAGATGAAGCATCCACAAAGCCGTGGTACCAAATAGTACTGAAAGACCAGCACCTTCTAAAACAATCTCAAATAAGTATATCAGAACCTTTGAAACACGCAGAACCACAACTCAAAGTTGACAACCACCACATCTTTGAAATGTAGATCACGCAGGATTAACTAGAGAAAGATCTATAAAATCTGACAGTAAACTGCACGACTTGGCTAGCAATAGCAAGTGGAGCAAGCTGGTATCGTGATTTATCCACAAAACTGTGAAACCTCACAGAAAGTTGTGGTAAACCTCAAT
>NW_025850007.1:959-1948 GCF_002878395.1 Capsicum annuum
AACAGGCCAAACCCAAGGGCAGAATAACTTCTTAAGCTTAGCATAGTGTAAACTTAGGGAACTGATATCGTTGCAAACTAAAAGTACCCAATATATTTTCTCTCTTAGCTTCTTCTAAATAGTTGATCATCTTACAAAAATTCTTCACGGAAATAAAGCAAAACAATTTTCAAATTCCATACTAGTAACTCCACAAAATCTTTTGGAAAGCTTCTCGACAAGAGCTTCCATTTGCTTGTCCTAAAAATACAAACATTCCAATCAATTCTCTACAGAAAAGCCCAAAGAAGCAAGTCAAATTCATGGAACCTTCTTAATTGAATCAATTAAAAATTGCATGATGCTGCAGAATGATTCTTCCTTCGAGTTCTGGCTAGATAACTTTCCAAGAATATCTTGAAGTAGGTTATAAATTGGATTGCTCCCTGTAAACATTAAGTTCAAAGAGGAAAAAAACAATATTATTTGATGTGTGTGTACAGTCAAAATCATGAAACAGCAGACGAAAGAAGCTCAACTATAGAAAGACTAGAAAGAGATAAGATAGATTGACTTCTTTATTACCAACTGATGAAAGAAAACTTTGGTAGATATGCTACCTTTCTTTGACAACTCATGAAAGAAAAGGTTGGCAAAATTTGAAATTCTTTCATCTTCATCTTCCAGCCAGATGGACATTTCATTTATATAACCTTCCACCTAGAAATGATTCACACAAATCAAGATGCTGAAAATCAACCACAAGAAAGCTACATACGAGTTTATGATAGTCCTACCAAACCTTCAACATGTCATTCAGTATCAGATGAGAAAGAGATAGAGATAGAGAGGTTGCTTACAACAGTCACTCAGCTTAGAACAACAATATTCCCAGTGTAATCCCATATACATACATTACCCCTACTTAGAGATAGAGAGGTTGTTTCCCATAGACCCTCTACCTAAAGCATGACTAACTAAAGTGTGTATATATATTACAGGTAGTCAAC
>NW_025850008.1:0-3372 GCF_002878395.1 Capsicum annuum
ATAATTTTTTTATAATCGATTTCTTCTAACAATTCTTTTTCAATAGATAATATAGTCAATCCACTTAATCTTTCTTGAGACAGTGTTGATCTTAAATAAAATTTTATAATTTTTAATTTTGAAAAGCTTATTTCCGCTGAAGCGACTGTTACAAGAATTGTTAACATTATTCTATAAGCAATATAAGCATTTGGAAAAGAATCAAGTCATTTTATTTGATTGAGTATCTCGATTAGAGTATTATCTTCTACTTGTATGATTTCCCTCAAAAATTTTAATTCGGAATATAAGTCTATACCGTCAATATCAGAGTGAGTATTATATTTTAAGGAACATTCAAGATTAAGACTATATATTTTTTTAATTCTCGTCATCTAATGATCGCAATTTTTTCCCATTAAATAAAAAATCAAAAATACTTTCATATGCTTCAAATTGTTCACATCTATTTTGAAGTGAAGAAATGGCTTGGTCTACTATATATAAGAAATAATCAACTCTAAAAGATTCTTCAAGAGATTTTGTAATTTCGTTATCGACATTCTCATCAAATTGTTTCTTTCTATAAATTACACGTTTACTACGAAATTCAAGTTCTATATTCATCTCTGATGCAATTTCCTTAGCTGCAATCATAGCATTTGTAAATCCTTCTTCTCTATATTTTTTGAAAAAAGAAACAAGACCTCTTAATGGATCTATGGCAACATCAATATGCATATCTTTTGATTGTAAACTTTTGCTAATTGAATTAACAACAAATAGTATATCATACCAAATAGTCATACCTAATAAAAATTCAAAATTTTCAAGCTCATAAATTGCTAAGCAATTAGCTTCACTTTTAGTTTTTGGATCATCACTAACTTCCACTAATTTCAATAAAGCATCTCTTATTTGGGGAGTTTGAAATCTTATTGCTTTAATACTCTCTATACGACTTTCCCAACGTGTTTGTGACAATGATTTAAGAGTTAAACCGGATACACTATCTTTTAAAAAATTTCATCGCTTAGTGGAAGAAGAAAATAGTGAATATATGTGTTGTACCACTCCAAAGAATGATATAGTTTTTGTACAAGAATTAGTCATATCGCATATTACTAAATTTAGATTATGACAACCACATGGTGTATAAAATGATCTAGGATTTATATCAAGAAGTCTTTTTTGCACTCCTTGATGTTTTCCCTTCATATTAGATCCGTTATCATATCCTTGTCCTCTTAAGTTATCAACATTAAGTCCAATACATTTTATTTCATCTAAAATAACTTCAAAAAGACCTTTTCCACTTGTATCATCCACTTTCAAGAATTCTAAAAAATATTCGACAATTTTTACTGGAGTTGTTGAAATATCCACACTCCGTAATATAAAAGACATTTGCTCTTGATGACTTGTATCCGGTGTGCAATCGAGTATAATGGAGAAATACTTTGTTTTTCTAATTTTTTCAATAATTTTATTCTTCATTTCACTTGCCAACAATATTATTAATTCATTTTGTATATTTTGCCCAAGATAATGGTTATGAATTTCATCATGCTTGATTCTACGAATATGTTCTTGCATGATTGGATCAAATTTTGCAATCATTTTAATAAGACTTAAGAAGCTTCCATTATTTTCTTGGTAAATCTTTTCGTTCTTTCCCCTAAATGCTATATTATTTTTTCCAAGAGTTTTTATGATGAAAATAATTCGTGACAATACATTTTTTCAATGTTTTCTATCTCTATTAATTTGGTCTTGCACATTTTTATCAATTGTTTTATTGTTGCGCAATCGAACTTCTAAATCAATCCATGAACTCATATTGATTATATGTTGGTTGGTCGTTTCATAAGTTCTAAGTTTAGTACTAAGATTTTTCCAATCTCTACTACCTTCAGTAGCTAGTTTATTGTTCTTAACATTAAAAACAGTGTTAAACAACTTACAACAAAAACAAAATACTTTATTCAAATCTTTGGAATAAACTAACCATCTTCTTTCATGTCTTTCTCCATTAGCCAATTTTTGAAAATAATATGTAGTAGAAAAATGTCTTGAAGATTCATTCTTTCAAAAAATCTATGTCGGTAATTCTAATTGGTCCTTTTCTACTAATAGATCTCTTAACTTAGTATCTACATTATTCCATTGACTAGATCATAAATGTTTTTAGGAATACAATTATTCAGTTCATTTATAAGTTCTTGGTCTTCTTGAGAATCTACAATTGATTTTTCACTAATTTTGTTTTTTTTGCTTCTTCTATTTGGATTATTTCATCATCTAACTCAACTAAGTTAGTCACTTGTTCATCTAAAGAACATTCTCCTAAGTTATTTGGTTTAATTTTGATATTATTTATCAAAATTTTATCAAGAGCTCCTTCTTGATATTTTATCAAATTATCAACTTTCCATTTTCTTTTAAGTTTTGAATGACCGCATTCATACTTTCTAGTTGACATTTTAAAATTCTAACAAATATTATAAACACTATCTCCAATATCAATTAATAAGAAAAATATAAGAAACAAAAGTAATTCTAGAAAGTTAAGAATAATATTACCCGATTTAACAAATATGAAGATTTGATTCCAAAATATTTTTTGGATGCTCTCTTCAGACTTCAAATTAAATTAGCAAAATGTTTAACTTTTGACTTATTCAACTCAAAATTTTGAAAATTAAGAGAGAGAAAGTAAAAATTAAGGAGAGAGAGTCAGAGAGAGAGAGAGAGAGAGTAAGATATGAATTATGAAAATTGAGAAAAAAGATTAAAAGTACAACTTTAAAAGCAAAAAATGATCAGCGGTTCTTTTTTTTCATGGAGTCATTTCATTTGCTTCAAAAGTCCAATGTACTGATTGATTTTTGACTTTATTAATATATGAAAAAGCGGTCCACTATTAGACTGCCAAGTGTTAATTAAAAAAAAAAAAGATATTTCTCCTCCAAAAGTCCTTATCTTTAAAATAATTTTTTTTAAAATTTACTTCATAATTACAACAAAATGGGGGGGCCCAAATGTGGTGGCCTAAGGCAATTGCCTTTTTAATTACCTTATTGAGCCAACCCTGGTATTGATCCAAATGATTGCCCTTGAACTTTAAAAGGTGCTGCATCCTCAATATCCTCTCCTGTCATAAAGAAATAGACATGATTGTTATTAAGTTCATGCACCATACAGGATCTTTGTTGTTATTCTATTCAAAGAGAGGCAGCCAAATTGCAGCTTATTGAAGTTTTAACAACTTTCTTTGTATAACATACTCTGTTAATGTATAATGCACATGGCAAAACAATAGAAGTACTCAAAATCTTCATTTTTGCCATTTATTTTTAAAATTTTAATTTTTACATTATTGTTGGATAATAA
>NW_025850008.1:3472-4637 GCF_002878395.1 Capsicum annuum
CCATTTATTTTTAAAATTTTAATTTTTACATTATTGTTGGATAATAAAATTTCGAGACCGAAAAATAATAATTCAAGACAAGAAAATATTGCAATAATTAATTTATTGATTTCAATACGCGAGTGTTACAATCTCTATGAATCCCTCGATTCGTATTTGAGGGACTTGATCTCGACTTTGGCTTCGCATTTGAGGGACTTGATCTTAACTTTGGCTTGAATTCAAGGGCTTGATGAACCTGATTTCAATGCTTGAGCTTTTTAGAGAAATTGCAGCGTTTGATCCACGAGATTTTTCTTGCTTCTTGTTAGAGTTATCAGGAGTCCTTTTCTGAATTATGGTACCCCTATTTATAGTTGAGGAAAAGGGAGAATCATGATTAATATGGACTTCCTTTGACCAATACGTGGCACCTTTTATGGGCTTTGATTTCATTGGGCCTACTGCATCATTTTGACATGTGGAATGATCCTATTGGCTCCTTCAATTGACTTGGCATGCAACGTCATTTGACACGTGGCACCTCTTTGGGCCTCTACAATATGATAATGTCTTGGGCTTAACAAAGTGGGTGTAATGACCCAAATCTTTTTTTTATAAGGGGTAATCGGAAGAGGGCCACACCCACTCCCTTATGTCTTTCATGATTAGGGGAGCAATAACAGAGAAGCACCATTTATTTTTCTGTCATATACCCACTGAACATAAAAAAAAAAAAAAGTAGGAGAGGGGCTCACCATTTACACGGAAAGACACCACATAATTCCACAAATCTTCTTCCATTTTCTTTTCCTGAAGAATACATAGAAACTTCTCTATATTTATTCATTCCCTGCATACCATACTCTTCACTCAAGAACACTCCACCATTTTTCATTTCTAATTGACAAAGCTTACGCTACACACCATTTGAGCAATAATAGAGAAGAAGAGAAAGAAAAGATATAAGTAGAGAGTATCTAAGATAAGTTAGCAGGCATCTTTCACCAATAAGGTATGAATTTGTTTATAGTTTTCTACATATGATTCTAAAAACAGTGACAGTAAAATGATACCAATGTATAGTTGATTTTCTTCTTGGTGGTAGTCATTTGCAGCCAGGTTAAGAATAGATATTGGTTGATATTGATTGCTTAGGGGAAATTTATATAAAAAGAAGAAAGAA
>NW_025850009.1:0-1099 GCF_002878395.1 Capsicum annuum
GTTTCATTGGTATTGTTGGTACTGGAGCTGATGTTTAGTAGAGTCCCAGGGATCAGTGCAGAGATGTCTGTATCCTATCTTTGGGAGGCTACGTAGCATTTTTAGGGAATAATCTCATTTTCTTGATTCATTTTTCATGCATTAGGTCTAAGTTGGTTTTTTGATCTTTATTGGTTCACTCTTTACATAGATGACTAGGATGAGAGGGGTGGGAGCCTGGAACCGGGACCTTGGGTCTACCGCTAAAGTTTCGGTTAGGGGTCGAGGTTGACCTAGAGGCCAGGGGTTAGCCTCATTTTAGTAGTTCTCGTGCTCAAAGTAACAGTCATCCACAGAGGGGTGTTTAGTCAGGATCGTCGAGTTGGGTTGATCATTTTGTATCCACCGGACCTTTTAGTTAGAGTAGGGTGCTTGGTGCATATTATGACTGTGGGGTTATTGGTCACTTCGCCCGTGAGTGTCCATAGCGTAGGATGATTGAGTCTTCAGTTTCAATGGCACAACTAATTAGATCTGTGCCACCATTAGGTAGGGGTGGTGTGCAGGATCGTGGGGATGGTCCCCAGAGTTCTAGAGGTGGTCCGTAGGGAGGTCTCTCATCATATTTTAGTGTCTAATTTACCCTTGTTGTCATATATTGGGGCCAAATTTACCCCTTACATTGGAAATTTAGCTAAATATACCACTCATTATACTTTGGGGTCAAATTTACTCTCGATGTCATACTTTAGGGTCAAATTTGCCCTTATTGTTAAGAAAGTTTTCACATGTTCCTTTTTTTCATAGAAAAACTCAAATTAATATTAAATGCCTCTTTTTTAAATCTAAAACACATCCTAATTTGAACCATCTGATCCGACTCGAGCCACAAAAAGATAAATAAATATACCCCGCTCAGTTCTTTTGATCAAATTTTTCGAACTAGATTAAGCCACTGAATATTTATCAGTGCATAACTCATGCAAAATGAATCTGCAATAGTGTAAACAACTACAAATATACACATCCCTAAGTTCATGGATCTGTATCAATGCAAAGCTAATGAAAAATGGCACTTAACGATCAAATGCAATAGATTCAGCGCACTGTATATCTCTCT
>NW_025850010.1:0-20954 GCF_002878395.1 Capsicum annuum
ATACGTCTTATAGGAATCAAAGGACATGACTCGACTAAAAGGTACGTTTTCTAGGGGTCAAAGGGGATGACTCGAATAAAAGGTACATTTTCAAGGAATCAAAGAGAATGACTCGACTGAAAAGTATGTGTTACAGGAATCAAAGGGATGACTCAACTAAAAGGTACGTCTTTAAGGGGTCAAGGGGAATGACTCGACTAAAAGTTACGTCTTATAGGGGTCAAGGGGAATGACTCGACTAAAAGGTATGTCTTATATGAATCAAAGGGAATGACTCGACTAAAAGGTACGTCTTCTATGGGTCAAGGGGAATGACTCGACTAAAAGGTACGTCTTATAGAAATCAAAGAGAATGACTCTACTAAAAGGTACGTCTTATAGGAATCAAAGGGAATGACTCAACTAAAAGGTACGTCTTATAGGAATCAAAGGGGATGACTCGACTAAAAGGTACGTCTTCTAAGAATTAGAGGGGATGACTCGACTAAAAGGTATATCTTATAGGAATTAAAGGGAATGACTCAACTAAAAGTACGTCTTATAGGAATCAAAGGGGATGACTCGACTAAAAGGTACGTCTTATAGGAATCAAAGGGAATAACTCAACTAAAAGGTACGTCTTATAGGAATCAAAGGAGATGACTCGACTAAAAGGTACGTCTTATAAGGATCAAAGGGAATGACTCGACTAAAAGGTACGTATTATGGGAATCAGGGGAATGACTCGACTAAAAGGTATGTCTTCTAGGGTCAAGGGGAATAACTCGACTAAAAGGTACATCTTCTAGGAATCAGGAGAATGTCTCGACTAAAAGGTACGCCATCTAGGGGTCAAGGGGAATGACTCAACTAAAAGGTACGTCTTATAGGAATCAAAGAAAATAACTCGACTAAAAGGTACTCCATCTAGGGGTCAAAGGGAATGACTAGACTAAAAGGTACGTCTTATAGGAATCAAAGAAAATGACTCGACTAAAAGGTACATCTTATAGGAATCAAAGGAGATAACTCGACTAAAAGGTATGTCTTCTAGGGGTCAAATGGGATAACTCGACTAAAAGGTATGTCTTATAGGAATCAAAGGGAATGACTCAACTAAAAGGTATGTCTTTTAGGGGTCAAGGGGAATTTAAGAAGTGTATCACCCAGCAAATGAAAACTGAAATCCCTAGACAAGAAATTGTGTCTCCGAGGGATATAAGATGATGAATTTTTCCATGATTTGATTACCAAACCTGTGCAGCAACATTGCTTCGTGCCTCTGTAAAGTGAGGCATTGTAGGCCTTGATATTTATTCTCTGAAGTTCTTGCTTTAAAGGTAATATATTTCCTGTTTCATCGAAGAAAACTTATGAGTTTAAAACATGGTGGCTGGTTTGTGGCTTTGGGTTTTGCGGCGATCGCTCTTTCCCTTGTCACATTTATCCTTGCTTTCAACCATTAGCATATGTCATTGACTTGTTGCATCATTGACCCAAACTCAGATTATTCAGAGGGACTCGGAAACAAACATGGTATCTCTGCTTCGCCATGCCTATCATATAAACCTTTTAAACCTTTGTATTTTCATGTGTTCCCAAAACTCGTCTGTTGACACAATTTTTGTATGCCTTATTTCGGCTCATAATCATGTCTTTTACATGTGATGGCCCTTTTGTCTTGCTTCGTGCAATTGAAGAAGCTGGTAGCCAGTTTTGAAATCTTTTCTCACTTGTTTTTACATGGACTTGGCTCAAAGACAAGAAAAAAAATGACGATTTTTTTATTTGGATAACTGACTCAAGAAAGATAAAACAAAAATAAAGAAAAGAAAGAAAAGACAATGAATATCCGCATTTGAAACAAGGAAACAAAAAATTAATCTAAAAATGACAGTCAACTCTAATGATTATGCCATGCATTTTGCATTAAGCAGCCCGATCTTTTCATCCAAACTTTCTACCAATTGTTGTTGAGTTGATAGCCCTGAAACTGATTTACTTACTTGGACCCATTGCATTCGGAGACCTCATTCGGCTAGTGGCACCTTGAAGGGTTTTCTCAAACAAGCCTCTCTCATTTTTCTCTCAACTCACCATCGCCTTATGGTGTCTGTGAGGGTTTTCACTAATAAAACTCTCTCATTTTTATCTTTCTTAACTTACCATCGCCTTATGGTGCCCGTGAGAGTTTTCACCAATAAGACTCTCTCATTTTATTTCTCTCCTGATTTTTTATGCTGAGGAAGACAAGCAGTTCCCAAAATGTTTCACCATATGCATTGCATGCTTAGCCTTAACCTTCTTAAAAATTGATCTGAAGGTCTTTCTTTGGTTGTAGCTTGGCTTTTAGATAAAGTTAGAAAGAAAGGATGAAATAAGGCCCAAACGACACTTGAAGTGGGGTAGGACTTACAACTTTTGGAATTGACTCAAACAATGAGGATTAACTCAGTGCCCACAGTTTCTTTTGATTGGGCAATTCTAAATTATTTATTTGGTTGGACCAAGCCCAGGGTAGGGCAGCCTACGTATCTCACCCCCGAGAGAGGAGAATGAGGTCATGAGTAGTTCTAGCTGCATGTTTTGCTTGAGTCTGATTTCTTTTTTTCCTTTTATCGACTCTTTTTCCTTTGAATTTTTTTTTCTTTTTTTACTCTATTTTTCTTGACACCTTTCTCTTTTCTTCCTTTTTGACACCTTTTTTTTGAAACTTTTCTAGCTCTATTCTTTTGCGCGACACTTTTCTTTTGAGTTTTACACTCCTTACGTGTACTATCATCATAACTCTCATAAGCTTTGCGAACGAAAGGGTTATACCTAACACCAAATCTAGGTTTGGAGTGAGAAGTGTAAGACTCCTTACATGCCCCAACATCATCATAAGATCCATCACGAGGTCCTACATCATCTCCAAAGTCACCATAAGCACTAGGCACTTCATTCACCTCATTTTCTCCCTCAAAACTGTAACTTTCAAATCTGCCCAAGTTTTGATCATGGCTATTTTTATAGCCTCCACAATCTCCCTCAACTTCGTCGCCATAAAAATCCTCACTACAATCATAGTCTCCCATATTGTAGTCATAATAATCCTCGGCTATCGAATACATGTTTCCCTTATATCACCATTGTACCTACACAATGAACAAACAATATTAGTAGTAAAAACTTCTCATCAACACTCGTATACACTCACCTTTATGATTCTCACAATTAGAGCGGCGAATATTGAAAGTTGCTTATACTCCGGTAGTCAATAGGATGTCAATTCTACTTGGAGGCCGAAATGGATTCTTATTTGATCGACTCAACTCATGAAAAAAAATGTACTTACGGACTTGAAACAAAGAAATTACTACGAGTTAAAAATGAGAAAAGCACACAAATAACGAAGACACGAAAGAAACGGATTCAACAATTAATCTACAACTAAGTAGGTCATTACTAGTTGTTAATTAATTCTAGAATCAAGACATGAAACTAATGAAAAAATAAAATGAAATTAAGAATCTAAAATTTGAGCCAAAATCCGATGCGTGAACAGTAACTTAATGACGTGGCAGCCACGTATTGGTTGCAGTTTCTACAATTTTTATTTTCCAAAGCCCAAGTCTTGACCAATTTTAATTTGAATTGGTGGAATTTATTTTAAGGAGGGAAGAATAAGTCTTGGATCCTTTTTTCAAGCTTCAAATTTCAAGAATTTAATTTTGTAGTACTTTTCCTTAAAACATGGACTCTTGTTTCATGGGAAAGTGGTTGAAAAGTGATGTAAAGTCTTTAGTGGTTGGGGGTCTTTCAAGACTAATAATTACTTCCACCTCTTTCCTTCACCTTTTAGGGTCTATCATTCACTTTATGTTCTAATAATATATGAAGAAAGGTGAAAAAATTAAAGAACAACAACAACCATATCAAGAACAATAACAACAATCTTTAAGAACAACAACAATTCTAACGGCCAACTCTAATCCACAACAACAAACGGCCAAGTCTCTTTAGTGTTGTGTCTTCGATTTTAACAAGAGATGAAGGTTGTGAATAACTTCAAGAACAACAACAACATTCACCAAGAACAACAACAACAACACTCCTTTCAACAACAACAACCAAACACACAGCCAGTCAAGTTTCTCAACAACAATATCTACCACAACAATGTTCAACAATAATGGGTCAACCTTATGTTCACAACAACATCAAAATACAAGCCCAAATCAAGATGTAGACTTAATATGTTAGAGAGGAACAAAACTAAAACTTAGAGAAAACAAAAACAAGTAAAAATCTCAGCCAAGACACAACAAAAATATAATTTTCGGCCAAGAACACAAAATGGATAGATTGTTCCTTTTTTTTTTATCTTTTAAGTGAGCTAGCCCAAGATTTGATCTTGTAGGAACAAGATCAAGCCATGCTCTGATACCAAATGATACGAAAAACAAAGTTAGAAACCGAAACTATAATTAAAGAGAGAAGATGAAAGTAGATGAAGATGATAACTATGACACAAGATGAAACAAGACACTGATTCAACACAAACACAAGAGAAATTGCATAGAAAACAAAGATAGATAGTGAGACCAAGATTATTACAAGATTAAGAACCAAGTGTATTTCAACACTAACCCCTAATGAATGTAATAATCAAACCACACTCTTACGGTGACCGCCAAGGAAATCAACTCACCTCAAGATCCACCGTTTTCAAGCAAAGGTCAATATTGGCTTTTTCAAGCCCTATACTAAGGATGACTTTTTCAAGCCCTAACTAAGACTACACTAAGGTGGTCTACTCTCAAGAGAGAGGATTTTCAAGTGTTTCATACATTCATCATTCAAAACTAACTAGCAAATAAACTAATAGAACATATTTATAGTCTAACTTTTTACATAAAAAAAATAACCATAAAACCCTTAATGAAAAGGGGTGGTCATGGAGTGTTACTTGGACAAGGCTAAGTGATCAAAATACCCTTAATGAAGGCCCAAAACTATGAGTCCTTAATTTTCAATGCTCCAAGCAATCTTCCACACGTGGGATTGCTCTTTGGTGTACTCAAATCGGCCCCTCCATGTAGGATCCCATGTCCTCAAGGCGACCAAAGCTTGATGCCCCACGTACTGACTTCGAACGATGTCATCGAAAGCTAAGGTGGCCATTTGACTCATATCACGTGGATCTGCAACTCGGAGTGGTGGCCTGGACCCAAAAGGGGTGCCAGCCATGACCAGCGAGGTGTTGGTTCTCAAGCGAAAGCAATTGTTATGTGTGGAGCCACGACTCGGAGTGGTGTCCTATACACCAGGAGTGGTGGCCTGGACCCAAGATGGGTTCCAGCCGTGACCAACTGGGCTCAGCCGTGACCAACAAGGTGTTGGTTCTCAAGCGGAAGCGATTGTTACGCGTGGAGTCGCGACTCGGAGTGGTGGCCTGTGTGCCAGGAGTGGTGGCCTGGACCTAAGAGGGGTGCCATCCGTGACCAACTGGGCTCAGCCGTGACTAAGAGGTCGTTGGTTCTCAAGCGGAAGCAATTGTTATGAACCAATTGTCCCACATTGGAAAAATATAAAAATGGTAATGGGTTTATGGATCAAATAGGTTCCCCACCTATTAGACTAGTCTTTTGTGTTGGGCTCTTCCGTTTGGTTTATAACAGAGCATAAGACATATTTAAGTATATAATCATCGAGAAGAGCCTATATTTTTTTCAAATTTGATTGAGATCTCTTTCACTTGTGTCTGTCTCCTAATCTTGGACATCCAACATATTCTGCAAAAGAAGTACAATAAATATATTGCATAATTTGGAACACTACAAGTTACCGAGTAAATTTTTAAGTTATAACGAATCAAATACTATAAATAATACCATAAAAGATTGAAAAATGCAGTTTCATGTAGTATTTTTTAGTTCCAATAAAAAATATTTTGTATGTAAGAACATTATTTTGTTTAGGGTGTACGTGGAAGAAATTAAAGCAAAAGAAATAAAAGTGTTTGTGAATATTTTTGCAAGATAAGAGGAAGAGTAAGAGATAGTGGATATGTGGCTAAAAAACTGATTTCTCAAGAGATATCCATTCAAATACTGATTTCTCAAGGAGATATCCATTCAAATGGATAATGTAGCCCACCGTAAATATTTATAATTGATTTAATAATTAAATACATTTTAAAAAATATTATTTCAATTTCATTATCATATTATTATTTTTATTAATTAATAATACATTATAAAAGATAAAATCAAGCAGTATAACCTAGTAACCACGCAATCTTTCAAATACATTTTGCTTTTATCAACTTTTTATTAAAAATTCCAACTAAACACTTAATCTTTCAAAATAAAATTTTACTGTTATCAACTTTAAATTAAAATACTGTTAAAAAAAATTAAAAATATATATTGAAAAAATTTACTTTGGTAAAAAAATATTTCGGAAACTAAAATTATCAATTTTTTATTATTATTTATTCTTTTCGTATGACATTTTTTTTTTTATTCTACTTTCTTTCTTCCTTTAAACAAATTTTTACTCTAAACAAATAAATAAGTAGACGTGAAAAGTTTACGTGCATGGAAATCCTCAACACTTTTACTATTAATATTATGTGCTATAACACAACTTACCTTTCGGCATTGAAATTATGCCTTGTTTCATGCTTTTTGAGGAGCATGTTAGTGTTTTCTCACCTTTTTCCGAAGAGGATGATACCAAAACAGCGCACGAACACACAAAATAGTCCACAACGTGAGAAGAACAAGCAACACAAATGGATACAAGATGACAATAACTAAAAAGATAGATAGTGAGGCATGAAATACTACAAGTTTAAGCACTAAGGTGTATATTAAACATCAAAACACAAACAACAAGTAATATTAAACAGCTACACTCGTACGAGACCTCAAGGGAATTGGATTCCCAAGCAACCACTATTTCTAAGGTTGTTATCAACACAAGTGATGTCCACACTTGCCACAAGGATTCCACCTTGCAAGACACTCTCAAAGTGTATTCAAAATATATATCATCAAATTCTAATGGACAAAATGAGCTAAAGGTTCTATTTATAGGCTAGGGCAACACTGATTACAAAATGACCAAAAGGCCCTTAATGAGCCCTTACAAAGAGGCGGCCTTGGAGTGGTATATGGATGGCTTTGGAGTGTTTGGAACTTGTTCTCTACACTTCAAAGCTTGTCCTCTTGGTTGGGAAGCCCCCACAATTTTTGGTCTTCACGTCTTGACTTCCATTACGTCCTCAAGTGCTAAGATGCCTCTTTGACCCGTATCATCCCCCCCCTCCTTGGAATGGATTCTCCTCGAATCTGAACCTTGTAAAATAATAGGAAGGACAAGAAAATACAAGTTCCTCAAGGTATGAGGGTTAGGGTTAGTGTATTCAATCATAGCAGCTTGCCAAGGTGGCTCAAACTTCATATATAACCAAGCATCCCTCTTACCCGAATACCCTCCCAAGAAAGAATCAACTAGTCTATCAACATAAGTATGACAAGAAACAAGGAAAAAGAGTTTCTTATCAAGTGGAAAACATACTCTTCTTGGAACGACAAATGGACTTGAAAGCCGAGATAGGAAAACCATACATTCCATGCATATTCAAGTCATTCCAAAAGACATCATCGTCGTATTTCAAAAGATCACTAGGGTCAAGTGGGTGGAATGTCCATGGGCACAGGTTGGGAACACACTTCCTTACCCTAACACTACTACAATTACGATCAAATTTCCCCTCTATACTAGTATAATTGACAGCAAAAACAACTAGAGGTTCATCCTTAGTCAATCGGCCAACATGTTCAACATCACCATTTTCACACACAATTTGGTCTTCATCACTTCCATAAGACAATGTACTATCACTTGGAACAGTGGCTTCAACACTAGGTTGATCAACAAGTGTATCCATGATTTCAAGTTGTACATTATCTCCACAAAATGAAGGAACATTTGGATCACCTAAAGTCAAACTATCACTCACACCTAGTTGGCTATTAGCCTCCTTCACTAGAGCTCAAGGGTTAGTTTTATTACCTTGTAGTCTGTTTGGAGCATGGCCACTTACAGGAATTCGATTAGGAAAGCGTGGATGCTCTATCAAGTTATCCAACTTCTTGAAAAGATAGCTTTCCATCCCTTCCATTATTTCCATTCGACTACTAAGATCATGTTTCATGTTCATTATGCCCGCTAACAAACCATCCATGGTTACCTCTCTCGAGACTGTTGGACTAACTTCATCCGAAGCTATCGTACCTAATAAGAAAGACTAAACAAAACACAAACAATAACAAGTTAAAGGTTAGCAAAATCAGTCCACAAATCTCCTCAAAACTGTCCTCCAACTCTCAAGCTCACACTTTTGAATTTTTCACTCTATTGGCCTTACAAGTGTTGATAACATACTTATACTCCAATGAGGTCACTCGGTTCCAATTGTGGATCGAGATCGGAGTAGATTCTTATTTGAAACAACACAAAAAAAGGTAATGTACTAACTTGAACAAAAAAAGTTAGTACAATTCAAAATCGAGAAAATTAAAGTGCAAAAAACAACGCTAGCACGAAGAACGTACTCCAAAACTAATCGACAACTTAGTAGGTATTTACTAGTTGTCAATTAGTATAAGATTCAACAAAATTAGAAACCAATAGAAACAAGAAAGTGAAACTAGGAAATCCAATGTTCTTGAGTTCTTTGATGATGTGGCACTTAACTATTGGACATTGTAATGTTGAAAAATTTTTGTTTCAAGAAACTAGTTGTTCAATTTCATGTGTGGAAGAAGAGAATTTCCGTCAAGGTATGGAAAAAACAAGGTATAGAATCCTCTTTCAAGATTCGTAGAGTCTTTCACCTACTTGCACCAAATTGGCAAGACATTCTTTTTAGATGTCTTGTCCCCTTTCCCCTTCGGACAATCCTTGAAAAGTGTTTTTTCTTCTTTTGGTAGTTAGACTTTTTGGAAGTCCTTGGTCTTCTTACTAATTTGGTGTTGTCTTGAAAATGATTTCAAGACAAAAAAAAAGTCTTCTCTTCTTTATATGGTTTTCAAGATCAACAACAACCTTTTTTTAACACAACTTTAAGAACACAAGATGAACGCCACCTTCATAACAACAAAATCGTCCACTTAACACCACTACACACTTGAACTTATCTCAAGAAATTAGACCTTAGACTCAAGTCCAAGATTGATCTTGTTAGAACAAAATCAAAGAGGGCTCTGATACCAAATTATACCAAAACAGCCCATGAACACACAAAATAGTCCACAACGTGAGAAGAACAAGCAACACAAACTGATACAAGATGACAATAACTAAAAGGATAGATAGTGAGGCATGAAATACTACAAGTTTAAACACTAAGGTGTATATTAAACACCAAAACACAAAAACAAGTAATATTAAACACCTACACTCGTACGGGACCTCAAGGGAATTGAATTCTCAAGCAACCACCGTTTCTAAGGTTGTTATCAACACAAGTGATGTCCACACTTTCCACAAGGATTCCACCTTGCAAGACACTCTCAAAGGGTATTCAAAATATATCATCGAATTCTAATGGACAAAATGACCTAAAGGTTCTATTTATAGGTTAGGGAAACACTGATTACAAAATGATCAAAAGGACCTTAATGAGCCCTTACAAAGGGGCGGCCTTGGAGTGGCATATGGACGTCTTTGGAGTGTTTGGAACTTGTTATCTACACTTCAAAGCTTTTCCTCTTGGTTGGGTAGTCCCCACAATCTCGGGTCTTTACGTATTGTCTTCCATTAGGTCCTCGAGTGCTAAGATGCCTCTTTGACCCGTATCAGAGGGGCATAGAACCTCGAGCAAATTTGAAGATGTATTTTACTGTAGAAGGCCACTTACTCCTATTTTCTCCTCGTTATCAAACAAATTTATGATGGGATAAAGTGTGATAATGAATACACAGATATATAAAATATCAATAAAACAAATTTTAATAATGAGAAAGAAGATATTTATCTTGGTGAATACTAGTGAGGAGAGGAATTAGAAGGAAGAGATTTGCCAAGAGGAGGAACAAAAATGATGGATGATTTGTTGCATTGTTTTTCTACCGAAGAAGAAATAAAATTTGAATGCCCATAACTAGTCATTTATATATATATATATATAAAAAGAAGATTTTGAATGAAATAGTAACTGATTTTGTATTTGCAATTAAAAAGGAATAATTCCTATATAAAAGGAGTAAAAACGTAGTAATTTATATTTACATAGTTATCTGATTATCTATTTATGTTGTGTGTACATCCTGTGTGTATGTGGTAGTTAATATCCAACGGTTCGAAGATTAGGAAACCTTTTCAAAATATTCTCCGAGTCTACCCAAAAGGAAAGATAGAGAAACTTCAATATTGTCAGATTCTCTAACTTTGTTGGTTTTTTAATATCCGAATCAAAGACAGAACAATCAAAGATGATTACATGCCGTAGCTTTGCCAGACTCCAGATAGTTAGGGATAACACCATGTCTGATCCATCGTTACGCACATTCAGAGTTTCTAGATTGCATAGATTTGAAAATGATGGAGGGAGAGCTTCTACCTGTTATTTTATGTAGTTAAAGATACACAAATCTGTATAAATGTGTAACGACCTAAAATTGCCTTCCAGGACGTCACACGGTGCTTAAGGCTACAAGTAGTTCCAACCTAACCCTTTGAGTTGGTTTCTACTAATAACACTAGCATAGTCATATCATATGAAACGAAATACAAAGAAAATACTCAGTCCAAGCGATCGAAAACCTCAACACAACCACAATCTGATAACTAGTCTGACAAAGCCTCTACTAATCCATGAACTAGAGAACCGTTGGGACAGGTCCTCAACTGACTCAAAATGAACTGAAATAATAACATAGTCTCTCAAATACTGAAATGTCTAAATACAGGCCCTCGAACCATGAGGAATCACCACTATAGGAATGTAGATAGAGGTACTCGAAAATCACTGATGAGGCTGGGACTGAGCACCTGAACCTACTTTATAGGACAATGTAGCACATAGACGTATATGTGGATCAACACTTGAGAATGTACTGAGTATGTGGGGGTGCATGCATATATATAAAGCAATATTATTCCTCTTTAATCAAATCATGCATGCAACAATTAATGACTTACATGGCTTGAATAAGCATAAAAATGTAAAGCTCATGAACCATATAGAATGGAACATGTAACACAAATCTCGCGAGTCATTATACTTTAGCTTTGAAATTTGTACTCTTCTCTAATTATTATTACTCAAGGCTAAAGGAAACTTTAAACAATACTTTCAACTCATGCATATGTTTCATGGAGAGTAAAACTTCTTTAAAGCTCAAGAACTCTTAACTCTTTTGAACTCAAGTACTTAGAACTCGAAATCACATAACTTTGAAACATACTTGAAGGCATTTCATTCATTTTAGGAAAATATCTCATCTCGAGCTTTAGGGAACATACTTATATCAAGGGAAAATACTTTAGAATAATCTCATGGTTCAATAAGAACCCAATAATCAAATCTGTAATCACATGTGGTAGAGTGGATTTCAAAACTCAATGACCATTAGGTCAAAACATTTTTCAATAATCTTGGAATGATCAACTCATGGGTGCTTATAGCACAATATTTCATAAAATCTCAAGTCTCAAGTAGGTCTTAATAACCCATAATTCAATCTCAAGTTAAAACTCATCAAAAGAATAATAGATAGCATATAGATTCATAACTCAAGTAGAAATCTGGAAATTTCAGCAATTTATCTCAAAATCTCAACTTACTCATATACTTCAATATCTCAAATATTTCAACTATTAAGTTTTTCAAGGATTGAATCATGTGGTATAGACCCAGCTGCATTTTCTCAAGAAAACATGTGAAAATCATGCCATTAGGATCTCAATTCACGGAAAGCATCAAAATATTGTAATCAATAATAATGGGTGAAAAAACTCAATTCAAATTTATGTAAAATCTCATAAGTTGCAGAAAATCATAGTTTAAATAAGCCTTTGGGCACAAGGGAGAAAGGGTTACCCTTGTTCAAAACCCCGCATACCTTAGATTATGAAATTAGATGAATAAGCTTGCTGTAGACTCTTTTTCTTATCCTTGAGAGAGAGGGTTCTTGCAACACTTGACTTGGGAACCTGATTCTCAACTAAATTTGTAGAATCTATGGTGAGCTCTTGAATTTCTTGGAGAAGGGTTTTAGATTTGATCTTGAGAGAGAAACCCTAACTTTTTTATTTTAGAGATAAGAAATGAAGCCAGCTGTTGCATCTAGAATATATATGAGGGTTTAAAAAGGTGGAAAAAAACAAAATGCCCTTTTAAAACGAGTTAAAAATTCTGCACAGGACATGCGACAGTGGGGTGCGATGGTCAGTCGGAGTCTCGACGGTCCGTCGGTCCTGACTGTTGGACATCATCCAGAAAGTGAGTTTCTGTCTCGACTGCGACAGTGGGTGCGACGGTCCGTCGGACCTCATCTTCGTAACTTTCCAGTGAACTCATCCACTGCCTCCCTGTGACGGTGGAGTGCGGCGGTCCGTTGGAGTCCCGATGACCCATCAGCCCTCTCTGTCACACTTGGCCAGTGAATCGACTCTCTGCCTCTCTGCGACGGTGGGGCTGGATATATCGTATCCTCCTCAAATCTCACTTATGAGAGTATACTGGACATTATATTGTTGAGTTCAATAAAAAATAAGAGGAAAATTAGATGATAAGACTATTCTAAACAAATATTACAAATATTCTTAATTTATTATTAATAAAACCTCTTTAAAAAAACTATAAAAAAAAGTAGAATAAAAAAGATTATTCTTAAGTTTTAACCAAATAAGCATGAATCCGGCTCCTATCCATTTCCAATCTCTCCTTTTTTCGTAAGTTCTAGCTTGTATGGAAGATTCATGTCATAATTTAAAATTAATAGTTGAGATTTAGGTAATTAAAATAAAACTCTTACCATGAATAAAATAATTAATTACTTTAATATATTTATCCTAAACTATTTATAGAATCCCACAATTCTAGGATTGCATTTATATCTTTCATATATACACATTTCTCTTTTTCTTGCCTTTTTTTCACCGTTCATTGTGTCCCAATATCTTCTTCAATGGCAGGGATATGCTTACATTCAAATATAGAAAATTAAAAATAAACTTCAACCTATCATAACACAAATGAAAGAAATTCACAAAATAATAGTTGCTAAATAAAAAATTTTAAATTGTGAATCTGACATAATTTTAATGTTAGGAGAAAAATAAATTTAAAATTTAATACATTTTACTAAAAAAACATGAAATATGATTTAGACATGAAATATAATTTAAATGGGTTTATTTTTTGAAAATAAAAAAAATTAATTTTCTTTTTTTAAAAAATAAAAATGAAAATAGGGTTTTGACTTTTTTTTCCAAATTCCCAATATTACTTCAAATTTTATTTGAAATGTCATGCCCAAATACTAATTTTTCAAATAAAGTGAAAAAAAATTCAAAGACAAAATGAAAAATTTATGTCCTGCGCTAGTACTCTACTTCAAGCTTGTCTTCTCCGGCCATTTCTTCAACGTATTCCTTAATCTTGAGTGCCGGCTCTTTAAGCTGAGGGCTATTCGACACTGTGATAAACTTTAATGAAGCAATATCTCCAAAACTCTTTGGGATCTCTATAAGATCAGTACAATATGGTATATATAATTTCTCGAGCACGGGAAAGAATTCATCTGCAATAACCTGCCATTCAGAAAACCTTTATATGTGCTATCTGCAAAGAAGATTATTTACGTAATATTGGAAAAAACATATATTCGACAAAGGAATTTCACAAACGAAGGAAGCTGACTACACGAAAGAAACTAATAAGGACATTAGATGACCGCATTTCACGCACAAACTCACTGGAATAACATTACCCCCAAGATTGTTTTCTCCCATCATTACCTCAGCTTGAGAGCCGGCTCTTCAAGCTGAGGGCTTCACCACAATGAGATAAACTTTAATGAAGCAATATCCAAAAAGTTAGATTACAAAATTGTCCCTAAAAAATATTAACGTTGACCACTTTGTCCTGATTCCTTAATTAACTCTAATTCCTCTAATAACTCACAACGTCTGCCTTCCATCAATTGGATAATTAATTAATTGAGTTGCACTCAAGAGTGTTATTTCTATCTAAAGTAATTATAGTAGGCTGTTAGTGTGCAAACCTTTTGAGATTATCACGAAAATCTGACCCAAGGCCACTCAGAATTTTCACTACCAACTCATCGCTGGTGACTGTAGCACCAGCAAGTGGCAAGCTCATTGCAGATAGAGCGCACTTGATGGAGGTAATCGGCAACTGGGAGGGAATCCTTTGATAGTCGCGTGAGCTTTGAGACTTGTTGGCATAAGCAAGGTGTAGGGAGTCCCAAGCAAGTTTAGCAGTGGAGGCAGCAGCTACAGTTGCATAAATTGTTGGATCAACAGAAGCCATTATGGCATTCTGGATCAATTGATCTTGGCGGAACTAAACACTATTTTCTGGGTTCGCTATTTCTCTCCCATTATGTGTGGTAATTGTCGAAGGAGCGGGAGAAGAGCCATCCAGATGGCCGAACAGATTGTGCCCACACATGAGCATGGAAATCTATGCCTTCCATTTAGAAAAGTTATGGCTGCCAACAAGTTTTATTGGCAGCTGGGATATCTAGGATTAAATTGAACAACGTTAGAGTTGCTGCCATTGGTGGAGTCCGCATTCCATACGTCCCAGACATGCTAAGAGGAGTCTGTGATGGTAGTAAAAGGATCGAAAAAAATCTCGGGAGAGTTAAGATGTCATCTCTGATACCGTTTAAATAATTGAGCAAGATGACACAAAAGATGAAGATCTTGTATTAATGGATGAAGAACTAATATATATACACAAAATAAATAAGTCTCTTGAAAGTGCTCCTCCTACTGTGGAAACAAAATCAGTAAACTAGAAAAATAAGATAACAACTCATACAATTATGGATACGAAGCTAACAACCTGTAACTATGTACAGTGCAGTAACAACGTTCTAATAATAATAGCATGGTAAAGAGTGAAAAGAATCAAAATAATATCAGTGGTATACATACGTACATGCCTGGCAACAGTGTTGAGGCAGAAAGAAGATAAGAAGGTTAAGGGAAATCAAACTTTATCACTAAAATTACAAAGCAACTATCTATTTCACACGACATAGATCAACTAGCTATTTGACGTACAAAAAGTGTATCCCATTTTCTCATCATATCAACTAATATAGTTCTTCTATAAAATCATGAATTGACAACCAATCAAGAACCGAGTACCTCAAGCTTGTCTTCTCCCATAATTTCTTCAACATATTCCTTAATCTTAAGTGCCGACTCTTTAAGCCGAGGGTTTTTCCACACTGAGATTAACTTTAATGAAGCAATATCCCCAAAACTTTCTGGGATCTCTGTAAGCTCACTACAATATTTTATTTCTAATTCCTCGAGCAAGGGAAAGGATTCATCTGCAATAACCTGCCATTCAGAAAAAGACACATCATACAATCTCAGCAATTTGAGATTCTGGAAGGTGACTCGTTCCATGTTCCATTCCTTTCCAAAATGGATTCTTGCGCGTATTAAGTCCAGCTTTTGAAGGTTGGGAAGTGATCTCCCAATTCTTGACAGTGCATCTGATGTCAGATCGAACCCATACAATATCACTTCTTTCAAGCCCAAAGGGAAGTGAAAATCAAACTGATATACATGTGTATGCAGAAAGCACTTAAATGAAGCATTAACACTTTCAAGTTTATTAAGTACATCCAATCTTGGAAAATATATCTGCTCTGCTGCTGAACAATTGATGTGGAATCGAAGGTTTCGAAGATTGGGAAACCTTTTGAAAATATCCTCAGAGTCTACCAAACAGGAAAGCTTGAGAAACTTTAATGATGTCAGATTCTCTAACTTTGTTGGTTTGTCAATATCCGAATCAAAGACAGAACAAGTTTTGATGTCCACATCTCGTAGCTTTGAAAGACTCCAGATAGTAGGGGATAATACCATGTTTGATGATCCACTGTTTCTCACCTCCAGAGTTTCTAGATTGCACAGATTTGAAAATGATGGAGAGCTTTTGCCTGCATCTGAATCCTTAAGCACCTCAAATGAACAAGCATGCCTATTTCATTCAGAAAAGTTCCCTTTTCTGTCAAGATTCTACCCGACAGATCCAACCTTTTAAGAAGCCTCAGGGCTCTTAGGTGACAGCTGTGGGGAAGAACTTTGGAGAGTCCACCGTATATCTTCAAAGAGAGGAGGTGTTTAATATAAAGATTTCTCTTTTCTGGACTGAACAAAGAAGAAGTATCACCCGAATGAGGGTATTCATTATAAATAATGGTCCTTCTACGCAGCATCAGATGTGAAGAAGAGGATGAAGGCAGAAAAATTGAACTGGCCAAGTCAAACAACTTTTCCTTTCTAGCTTTTATCGAACAAAAATCATGCACAAGATCATGAATTTGGTAACTTGTGTGCCTACCACCTCTCACTATTACCAAGCTACTAAAAATTAACTCGTCCACATAAACCTCCATTACTTCTTCCACACTCTTCAAATCAGTTGGTTCCACAAGTCCTTCATCACTCCATAATTGTTTCAACAAAGAGATATCAATATCTTTGTCCTTTGGATAACTTGCAAGGTACAGAAAGCACGGCTTTAGGTGATCTGACAAATGGTCATAACTTAATTGTATAACCTTCATCACTTCCTCTCCATCGTTAAAAATAAAGGAACTCAAATTATTGAGAACTTCAAGCCACAAAGCCTCTTTGTTTTCCTTCCTTGAAATGACTCCGCCGATCAAATCAAGTACCAAAGGAAGCCCATCACACTTTCGGGCTATTTTTTCTCCAACATCCTTTAGTTCATCAGGGCAATGGTCTTCTCCGAATACCCTTTTCTCTAACAACTCCCAACTTTCTTCTGGTCTTAGCAATCGAAGATCAAGAGGAGCACTGTGGCATTTTCCATGCAAAGCCACTTCCTTTTTTCGACTTGTTAAAATAACTCTGCTTCCTTTCTGAAATTCAGATGGAATGGTATATAATGGCCTTGTTAGCTCATCCCATGTTGCAGTATCCCACAAGTCATCTAACACAATAAGGTACCTCTTTCCAAACAGATGTTTCCGTAGCTTATCAGCAACGTCATTTTCTATGCCGTCCTCAATGAAATTTCCTTTCAAACCAGTAACTTGATTGAAAATTTTCTGCAACAACTTTTTCTCATTACGCTCCTGGTCGACTGTGCACCAAGCACGAACATCGAAATGACCAACAACAGACTTATCATTATATACTCTGTAAGCCAAAGTAGTTTTTCCAATCCCTGGCATGCCGACTATGGAAACGACATCTATCTGAGTTGGTCCTCTAGTGAGCTTCCTAATTATCCACTCTATCTCCTCCTCAAAACCTACAATTATTTTGCCAGCTATTGATGACGTGTTCTCAACTGGCTTGTTGGGGCAGTTTGTAAAAATGACACTTTTTTTCTTGGAGATCTTCTCTTGTACCTCTTTTTTGACACGCTTGATCTTTTCTACGGTATCAGGAAGTAGGAAGATAAGATGCAACAGACCATAATCTCTGGCAAGAATTGAGTTTATGGCATGTTCCGCCTCATATGCCACGTCTAGCACACGAGCCCAGAGATCTCTATTTAATTCTTGCTCAACTTTCCCGAAGAACGATCTTATACATTCTAGGTCTTCCTTCACCCGACCAATTTCTTCCTTTATCAAAGCAACTGAATAAGCATTCGAATTGAGCAAGTCGTTTAAATTTCTGAGTAGAAGAGTCATGAATAGCGGTCCATCGCTCATGGGGAAGCAAAGTTGAGATGAATTTGCAGCGGCTTTCAAGAAGACATGTTGGAGATCTTCCTTCAGAAGTTCAATATTTTCCAGAAAGTTTTGACTTGCACTGCTTGTTTCATGCACATTATCTTCATCCATTGAGTTTTCTTCTAAGTTACGAACGAGAATGGCTACCTCCCTAATAAGTGCTCCAACACGTGCCAATAGAACAAACAATTTGTCATGACGAATAACATCCTTGGGTACATCAGTAAGAATAATCAATAGGAACTCTATCATGACATGAATGTTGCCCAATGAAGTGCTAGGAGTAATAGCATTAACCATGTGCTGTTGTAGATGAACCAGAGATTCTCTAAGGATGCCCGGAGAGGCTTCTTGGAGCTTCTTAATGAAGCATCCAACTTCTGCCGACTTTGAAGCTATCAAATTTGTAGAACATATGTGCATAACCTCCAGTTCAACAGGTATAATCTCCACAAGCAGATTAGCTAGCTTGGAATTAAATTGAGAAATGTCTAATTCATCTCTTTCCTTAAGACGATAATCCAAAAGAGTCAAACAGAAGTTGACTACTCTCTGAGCCATAAGTTGAAGCTGAGGTAAGACATATTCAATCGTCTCATACTCAACACAACCATTTATTTTCAACCCATGGAAATCTCTTACATTGCCACATACATTCTCAAGAAGCTCATATTGAGTCATCGATGATAGAAATAACTTAGAACAACACTTGGGTAGATACCTAAGATACATGACGATGACATCCAAAAGTTCAACCAAACGATCCTCTGTCATGGTCATATGACTTGATTCAGCATATCTATGTGAGCTAATATAACTTTTGATATTTTCCAAGAGCTGAAGAACGTTATGATGCTTTAATTTAATCAGCATGTGTACACCACTCCGACGAAAAATTGACTGAACCAGATCATGAATCGCAATTGATATGCAAGACATGCTTTCAGCATTACAACCTTCCGAATCGAAATAGTAATATTGATGAAAAAATGCGGACACAAATGTCAGCTCCGATGTCAGCTCTTCAATTTGATCCATGTTAAGAACTGGAATTTGAATACATCCATCATTCAACTTCTCTATGAAATCAAGAAGCTTGACAATGTCCTTGTGAATTACAGCAAATGACACCTACCAAAAAGACCAAATGCTCAAGTATAAATTTTTCCTCTAAATCACAACAGGCAGCTAACACAGGTGCAGAGGACTTCCCTCCATTTATGCGTAATAGATAATAAGCTAAATGTTTATTTTGACTTATCAGTGTTTGGATGGACTTATAGCTTTCGACTTATAAGTCAAAAGCCATAAGTTAGGAATTCTAACTTACGATTTTTGGTTTATTTTTACCTTTTTAGCTTAAAAGTAAGTGCTGGAAGCCACTTTTTTATTTTACCCAATCACTTTAGCGCTTAATAGCTATTTTGACATAAAGCACTTAGATTAAACTAATCCAAAGAGACCCGAATCATAAAGCAAGCTTGTCAAGAAGGAATTTCTAGTGATATGTCCATCCACATATATACTAGTTAGTTACTCAGAGCACAAATTTGAGGAAAAACAAATGGTTATAAGTCAATTGATTTTCAACAGTGTTAGTGTGTTTCTGGGGTTGAGTTACGCCCAAGTGCCAAATCGTTATAAGCACTATTTTGCACATCAAACCCGACCATATAAATGATGTGTTACCCAATCTGAATCCTTGCCCTTAAAACCACTTAACCAGATGATTTTTTTTTTACTCATACTGAAACTGCATGAAACTTTTTCATATTGAATTCGATTAAGCTCCATAAAGGGACGAACATACTAACAAGACGAAATTAATTATGTGAGAAATGTAAAGGAAAATATAAATAAATAATGTTGTATGACATACCGATGAGTTGTTTGCTTCTTTTTCTTTTCCCCTTTCCATGTTATGTAGTTAGTTTTCACTAGTCAAGCCAAACTAGTTTTTTTTTTTCAAGTTGTCAAGATCTGATAAAACTTTATCAGAAGAGAACAAGCAGAAGAAAGAACACAAAGCTTGATTTTTCAAAAAAAAGGGGATATCTGGCTACAAGCAGAGGCTGATTTAGGATGGCAAGTTAGAACATGACTTCACAAGTCAAGCTAGGACTGTCCAGTGTCCCAATTTCTGCTCCACATTAGTTGACCTGTCAAATACCTTTTTTGCCATTTGTATTAATCAATAATTGAGTAATCTATGATTTGCTCCTTACCACTTGCACCTTATTTTATTTTATTTTTGCGATAATGCATCAAAATTCCTCTAAATTTGTCTTCACAACTTACTTTAACACTTAAACTAACCTTCTATTTATTTAACTCCTTAACATCTTTAAAGTGAATTAATTTTCCTCCTTAATATATAATATAAACCATTTTTTAATATTTATATAAATATATATATATATATATATATATATATATTTATATATACATATTTTAAAATATTTTAAATTAAAAAAATACCCCACCCCCTATTTTCCATCTTCTTCATAACCACCCACCCCTCCTTCCCCTTCCCCTCCCCCTCCCATCTACCCCCACACCTGCATACACGCCTCATCCACCCCGATATTGCCACACCTAAACATACCCCATCCACCTCCATCCACCCCCATACAACAGCACTTGCCGGGTTTTTCGGTGAAAATTCCAGCGAATTTTCGCCGGAAAACTCAACCCACTTAAAAAATTCAATTATCATCATCGAAAAATATAATAAAATAGTGATAAAAAAACTCAACCCACATGAAAAATTCGATTAAATCAACGACAAATTCTCTAAAATCAACAACCAAACATCCAAATCATGAAGATTTTTTAATTTTCAAATTCAATTTCATTCTTTTTTTTAATTGATCTAAGGGGTCGAAGGAGGATAAATTAAAGTAGGGGGTGGCAGCTTTCGTAATTGGAGGAGAAGTGGGGTGTGGGTGTTGGCAGGTTTGGTGGTGGATTTGGCGAAGGAGGAGTTTGGGG
>NW_025850011.1:0-3578 GCF_002878395.1 Capsicum annuum
AGGTTGTTTAATAATATAAGGTTATAAGGTTAAACGGTGGTCGTTAAGGTTATAAGGTTGTTTACTAATATAAGGTTGTTTTCTTAACGGTGGTCGTTAAGTTTTACGTATAGATTAGGCTTTAATCGGTGGCCATATAGATTAGCAGGTTGGTCTCGCAAATAAAACTATAACCTTTATGCAACAGGAAGAGAATACACATGGTCTCAACAAATCTTCAAATGTAAGATCTAGCACTTTCAACTCTAGAAACAAAGTGGAAAACAAAATAGTGCTAACCCGGGGTCTTCTCCTCGTCTAAGAGCACTTACAACTTCAGAGTCATCGGTGTGATTGCGAAACCAATCCTGAAAATAATGATAAATGTTATGTCTAAAGAATTAAAGAAATCCAAACAACAAAATTTCTTATAGGACAAAAGATTTTACCCTCAGGCGACCAACAAAAATATGAATGACAGAAGCCCCATCTTGAGCAGCAGCAGCAGCGTGACAAAAGCTAAGAAGTCGAGACAAAAGTTTCTAATAGACTTAGGTTAGTAAAGCAAATTCCAAGAATTCACCCGAAAGATATATTGCATTTGGACTTTGAATGGAATTGGAACTGCCAAGGTTTTGCTTCTATCCTATTTATATATTCCCAGCTCTCTCGCCAAATGACTTGAGAGCCTTCTTATCAGTATCTACATCTTAAGTGTACCAAATTCTGAAAACCCCCATCATATGGATTTTTAAAAAAAATAGTAGTGAAGGATCAACTATCGATATAAGGTACTACGACATGATGTCTTGTAACAGCTGCTACCTCCTCTACATTGTTTTTAAATTCTTTTGCGGGAATTAAAACATAAATGAACCATATAACTCATAGAGACAAGCATGAAGCTCTGATGCCCTCCGTCATAAAAGTTTCAAAATGAGAACCTTGTAAATAAAACATGAAATAGTAATAGTTGAATGAACAGGCAATTGACTTTGGGGAAATCACCTTCTGTAATTTCAGATTCATCAATTTCGTCTTCTTCTTCTTTTTGAGCCACCGTGATGCTCTCCATGCTGTCCACTTTCTGTTGATGGCTTTGAGCATTTTTGGCAGTAATTTCTTGTTCCTTCCTCTCGATGTGGAACTTATTCAACTTTTCCTCAAACTCCTCAATGCATGATTTGAGTTCAGGTTTAGCAAGCTTCTTCCCCAAATTGAAGACATTCAAACAGGCAAATAAAGCTTTAACACTGTGAAATGAATTCCCAGTAACTTCCAAAAACTAGTCTAAGCCTAAAACCTTGTGATGCCACAACAAATTTTACCTTGTTGATAATGGTTTGAAAATCCTCCATCACAGCGTCTTCAGATAAGGCACGTTCGTTCATACATTTTAAACAACTCTATCAGCTTTCTCATTCTCTTATCAGTGTATGATAGCTGAGATAGGAAATAGGATATGTACTCGTATAGCCTAATATCTGCATAAAAGAGCATGTTAACATGCAGAAGTTTCTCTAGTGATAATTCAAATAGCAAATCAGAAACTCACTAAAATCTATTCATTCAAAGGTCTCCTAATTATAATTTTTCTTTTAAATTTTTGCAAAGGTACTCCTAGAAATACTGTAAACACGCTTTCCATAATAGCATCAAAGCTGAGTATGAAAGCAAATATCAGATAGCATCCACAAAGCCGTGGTACCAAATATTACTGAAAGATCGGCAACTTCTAAAACAATCTCAAATAAGTATATCAGAACCTTTGAAACGTCCAAAACCACAACTCAAAGTTGACAACCACCACATCTCTGAATTGTAAATCACGCAGGATTAACTAGAGAAAGAACTATAAAACCTGACAGTAAACTGCACGACTTGGCTAGCAATAGCAAGCTGGTATCGTGATTTATCCACAAAACCATGAAACCTCACAGAAAGTTGTGGTAAACCTCAATGTCAAGTTTAGGGGCAACAATAAAGAAACATAAATATTTTCACATTTAGTTTCAAGAAAGTATATGTAAACAAACCAAACCAAAGGGCAGAATAACTTCTAGAGCTTAGCATAGTGTAAACTTACGGAACAGATATCGTTGCAAAGTAAAAGTACCCAATATATTTTCTCTCTTAGCTTCTTCTAATAGTTGATCATATTACACAAATTATTCACGAAAATAAATCAAAACAATTTTCAAATTCCATACCAGTAACTCCACAAAATCTTTTGCAAAGCTTCTCGACAAGAGCTTCCATTTGCTTGTCCTAAAAATACAAACATTCCAATCAATTCTCTGCAGAAGAGCCCAAAGAAGCAAGTCAAAATCATGGCACCTTCTTAATTGAAGCAATTAAAAATTGCATGATGTTGCAGAATGATTCTTCCTTCGAGTTCTGGCTAGATAACTTGCCAAGAATATCTGGAAGTCGATTATAAATTGGATTGCTCCCTGTAAACATTAAGTTCAAAGAGAAAAAAAACAGTATTATTTGATGTGTGTGTACGGTAAAAAACATGCAACAGCAGACGAAAGAAGCTCAACAGTAGAAAGACTAGAAAGAGATAAGATAGATTGACTTCTTTATTACCAACTGATGAAAGAAAAGTTTGGTAGATATGTTACCTTTCTTTGACAACTCATAAAAGAAAAGTTTGGCAAGATTTGAAATTCTTTCATCTCCATCTTCCAGGCAGATGGCCAATTCATTTATATAACCTTTCACCTAGAAATGATTCAAACAAATCAAGATGCTAAAAATCTACCACAAGAAAGCTACATACGAGTGTATAATAATCCAGCCAAACTTTCATCATGTCATTCAGTATCAGATGAGAAAGAGATAAAGATAGAGCGGTTACTTATAACAGTCACTCGGCTTAGAACACGACTAACTAAACTACAACAACAATATTCCTAGTGTAATCCCATATACATGTGTTACCCCTACTTAGAGATAGAGAGGGTGCTTAAAACAGTCACTCGGCATAGAACAAAAATATTCCCAGTGTAATCCCATATACATCCGTTACCCCTACTTAGAGATAGAGAGGTTGTTTCCCATAGATCCTCTACATAAAGCATGACTAACTAAAGTGTGTATATACATTACAGGTAGTCAACAAAGTTGAGCATAGTTTTATAATATCTCACAACTCCAATTCAACATCAATTGAACATGAAAGGAGGAGGTACATAAAAGCAGAAGCTAAAGTACTCACTTGTTTGTCATTGATAATATGGTTTTGGGCTATAACAGTGTCTATAAGTTTGTCATTGATAATATGGTTTTTGGCTATAATAGTGTCTACAACGGTTGGATCTGCATAAGTGATGAACCCAGAACCTCTTGGTCTACCTGTATGCCTATTTTTCATAATCACCAAGTCTAGTATCTCTCCATACCTCTCAAAGTACTTAAGAAATTGTTCTACCAAAATCCAATTTTCATTAACACTCTCATCAGTAAATCAAAAACCCACTACAAAAAAAAAATACGAATAATACATTAAAATAATGAAGAAGAAGAGCAAAGTAACAACTTTGTTTAAACGAAATGAAAGATTAAGAATGTTGTTACCTGACGACCGAAACTAT
>NW_025850012.1:0-617 GCF_002878395.1 Capsicum annuum
TATAAGGTTGTTTACTTAACGTTGGTTATAAGGTTAAATGGTGATCGTTAAGGTTATAAGGTTGTTTACTAATATAAGGTTATAAGGTTAAGCGGTGGCCTTTAAGGTTATAAGGTTGTTTACTTAACGGTGGTTATAAGGTTAAACGGTGGCCTCTAAGGTTATAAGGTTAAACGGTGGCCGTTAAGGTTATACGGTTGTTTACTAATTTAAGGTTATAAGGTTATACGGTGGTCTTTAAGGTTATAAGGTTGTTTACTAATATAAGTTTGTTTACTGAACGGTGGTTATAAGGTTAAACATTTGCCGTTTAGGTTATAAGGTTATAAGGTTAAACGGTAGCCGTTAAGGTTATAAGGTTATAAGGTAAAACGGTGGCCGTTAAGGTTATAAGGCTGTTTACTAATATAAGGTTATAAGGTTAAACGGTGGCCGTTAAGGTTATAAGTTTATTTACTAATATAAGGTTATAAGGTTAAACGGTGGTCGTTAAGGTTATAAGGTTGTTTACTAATATAAGGTTGTTTACTTAACGCTAGTTATAAGGTTAAACGATGGTCGTTAAGGTTATAAGGTTGTTTAATAATATAAGGTTATAAGGTTAAACGGTGGTCGTT
>NW_025850012.1:717-2267 GCF_002878395.1 Capsicum annuum
AACTAATATAAGGTTATAAGGTTAAACGGTGGCCGTTAAGGTTATAAGTTTATTTACTAATATAAGGTTATAAGGTTAAACGGTGGTCGTTAAGGTTATAAGGTTGTTTATTAATATAAGGTTGTTTACTTAACGGTGGCCGTTAAGTTTTACGTATAAATTAGGCTTTAATCGGTGGCCATATAGATTAGCAGGTTGGTCTCGCAAATAAAACTATAACCTTTATGCAACAGGAAGAGAATACACAAGGTCTCAACAAATCTTCAAATATAAGATCTAGCACTTTCAACTCCAGAAACAAAGTGGAAAACAAAATAGTGCTAACCCGGGGTCTTCTCCTCGTCTAAGAGCACTTTCAACTTCAGAGTCATCAGTGTGATTGCGAAACCAATCCTGAAAATAATGATAAAAGTTTCTAATAGACTTAGGTTAGAAAAGCAAACTCCAAGCATTCACCTGAAAGATATATTGTATTTGGACTTTGAATGGAATTTGAAGTGCCAAGGCTTTGATCGCTTTTACTGCTGTTCTTAGCTTTGGATCTAGTGGCAGCTGCAAATAAAAAAGTGTTAGTGCCTGTTGACCCCGTTCGAGAAAAAAGCTGCTAAGGAACCTCTGGTGCGACTTGTAGGGGATTGAATTTCACTTTCATCAATTGCTGAATCAGTTAACTCACTGGAAGCATGAGAATTTGATTCCGACTCAGCACATGCTGGTTCTGAATGGGAACATTCTGTTTCTGCTTCCGTTGATGGATCAGTGACTTCAGAATCTGGTACATGATCAAGAAAATGAAGTTACAGAACATTCAAGAGAACCAAATAATACATTGTTGCCCGCCCCTTCCCATCATAGATCATCAGAAATGCAGAAGATACAACAATCTGCACCATGTTTGCACATTGACTTTGTAAGTTTTCTCAATCCATTTTGCTTCTAGCCTCTTTATATATTTCCAGCTCTCTCGCCAAATGACTTGAGAGCCTTCTTATCAGTATCTACATCTTAAATGTACCAAATTCTGATAACCCCCATCATATGGATTTTTAAAAAGAATAGTAGTGAAGGATCAACTATCGATATAAGGTACTACGACATGATGTCTTGTAACAGCTACTACCTCATCTACATTATTTTTAAATTCTTTCGTGGGAATTAAAACATAAATGAACCATATAAGTCATAGAGACAAGCATGAAGCTCTGATGGCCTCCGTCATAAAAGTTTCAAAATGAGAACCTTGTAAATAAAACATGAAATAGTAATAGTTGAATGAACAGGCAATTGACTTTGGGAAAATTACCTTCTGTAATTTCAGATTCATCAATTTCGTCTTTTTCTTCTTTTTGAGCCACCGCGATGCTCTCCATGTTGTCCACTTTCTGTTAATGGCTTTGATCATTTTTGGTAGTAAGTTCTTGTTCCTTCATCTCGATGTGGAACTTATTCAACTTTTCCTCAAACTCCTCAATGCATGATTTGAGTTCAGGTTTAGCAAGCTTTTTCCCCAAATTGAAGACATTCAAACAGGCAAATAAAGTTTTAAAACT
>NW_025850013.1:0-452 GCF_002878395.1 Capsicum annuum
TACTAATATAAGGTTATAAGGTTAAACGGTTGTCGTTAAGGTCATAAGGTTATAAGGTTGTTTACTAATATAAGGTTGTTAACGGTGGTTATAAGGTTAAATGGTGCCGTTAAGGTTATAAGATTGTTTACTAATATAAGGTTGTTTACTTAATGGTGGTTATAAGGTTAAACGGTGGCCGTTAAGGTTATAAGGTTATAAGGTAAAACGGTGGCCGGTAAGGTTGTAAGGCTGTTTACTAATATAAGATTATAAGGTTAAACGGTGGCCTTAAGGTTATAAGGTTATTTACTAGTTAAACGGTGGTCGTTAAGGTTATAAGGTTGTTTACTAATATAAGTTTGTTTACTTAACGTTGGTTATAAGGTTAAACGGTGATCGTTAAGGTTATAAGGTTGTTTACTAATATAAGGTTATAAGGTTAAACGGTGGCCGTTAAGGTTATACGGTTG
>NW_025850013.1:552-2156 GCF_002878395.1 Capsicum annuum
TTAAGGTTATAAGGTTGTTTACTAATATAAGGTTATAAGGTTAAGCGGTGGCCGTTAAGGTTATAAGGTTCTTTACTTAACGGTGGTTATAGGGTTAAACGGTGGCCTCTAAGGTTATAAGGTTAAACGGTGGCCGTTAAGGTTATACGGTTGTTTACTAATATAAGGTTATAAGGTTATACTGTGGTCGTTAAGGTTATAAGGTTGTTTACTAATATAAGTTTGTTTACTTAACGGTGGTTATAAGGTTAAACGTTGGCCGTTAAGGTTACAAGGTTATAAGGTTAAACGGTGGTCGTTAAGGTTATAAGGTTATTAGGTTAAACGGTGGTCGTTAAGGTTATAAGGTTGTTTACTAATATAAGGTTATAAGGTTAAACAGTGGCTGTTAAGGTTATACGGATGTTTACTAATATAAGGTTATAAGGTTAAAAGGTGGCTGTTAAGGTGATAAGGTTGTTTACTAATATAAGGTTGTTTACTTAACGCTAGTTATAAGGTTAATTGGTGGTCGTTAAGGTTATAAGGTTGTTTAATAATATAAGGTTATACGGTTAAACGGTGGTCGTTAAGGTTATAAGGTTGTTTACTAATATAAGGTTGTTTAGTTAACGGTGGCCGTTAAGTTTTACGTATAGATTAGGCTTTCATTGGTGGCCATAATGATTAGCAGGTTGGTCTCGCAAATAAAACTATAACCTTTATGCAACAGGAAGAAAATACACATGGTCTCAACAAATCTTCAAATGTAAGATCTAGCACTTTCAACTCCAGAAACAAAGTGGAAAACAAAATAGTGCTAACCCGGGGTTTTCTCCTCGGCTAAGAGCACTTTCAACTTCAGAGTCATCAGTGTGATTCCGAAACCAATCCTGAAAATAATGATAAATGTTATGTTTAAAGAATTAAAGAAATCCAAACAACAAAATTTCTTATAAGACAAAAGATTTTACCCTCAGGCGACCAATAAAAATATGAATGACAGAAGCACCAGCTTGAGCAGCAGCAGCAGCGTGACTAAAGCTAAGAAGTCGAGACAAAAGTTTCTAATAGACTTAGGTTAGAAAAGCAAATTCCAAGCATTCACCCGAAAGATATATTGCATTTGGACTTTTAATGGAATTGGAAGTGCCAAGGTTTTAATCGCTTTTACTGCTGTTCTTAGATTTGGATCTAGTGGCAGCTGCAAATGAATAATTGTTAGTGCCTGTTGACCCTATTAGAGAAAAAAGCTGATAAGGAACCTCTGGTGCGACTTGTAGGGGATTGAATTTCACTTTCATCAAATGCTGAATCAGTTAACTCACTGGAAACATGAGAATTTGATTCCGACTCAGCACATGCTGGTTCTAAAGGGGAACATTCTGTTTCCGCTTTCGTTGATGGATCAGTGACTTCAGAATCGGTTATATGATCAAGAAAATAAAGTTACAGAACATTCAAGAGAACCAAATAATGCATTGTTGCCCGCCCCTTTCCATCATAGTTCATCAGAAATGCAGCAGATACAACAATCTGCACCATGTTTGCACATTGACTTTGTACGTTTTCTCAATCCATTTTGCTTCTAGCCTCTTTATATATTTCCAGCTCTCTCGCTAAAT
>NW_025850014.1:0-1804 GCF_002878395.1 Capsicum annuum
GGTGGTATCCCAGGGGCATAAGCCTATCATGGGTCGATCCCAATTGATATGTACTGGAGGCAGCCTAATGGTCACAGTACAATACAGTAATGATTACAAAGATGATAAGAACGAAGGTAAAGTGATTGAATAAATACAATGTACAGGTTGTCACAAGTTAAGTGTGATCCACTCCTATTACGATTTATTCACTTATTTTTTTATTTCTATTGAGCTCCTATATCATATGTGATTATCTACAGCTTTACATACTCAGTACATATTTCGTACTGATGTCCCCCACAGGGGACCTGCATTTCATGCTGCAGGCACAGGTACCTCAGCTCATACACCGCACAAGTAGGAGTCAGGATATCCAGCTACTTTTGATGAGCTCCAATTTACTTCGGGGCTTTCCATGTCATATCCAGTCACTTTTGGTATTGTCTAGAAGTTAGTTATATGGCGAGGTGTGTCCCGACCTTAGTTAAACTCTGTGTATTATCTAGAGGCTTTGTAGACCTAATGTACAGTCAAGGTGGTGTTTTGTTAATAGACGTGATGGCTCCAACGGCCAAGTATTGTATATACATATATATGTGTGCTCGAGCTTATACAGGTGATTATTTCCTTTTATATGCGACATAATGCTTTCCGAATTTTGGGTTGTCATAGAGGTATGCATGGGAAGTATAAGGTTATGAGCTGGTTCTCCCGGGCCTCCTCGGTTACGGGTGTCAGTCCGTTCCAATAGGATTTGAGGTATGACAAAAGTGGTATCAGAGAAGTTCGTCCTAGTGATTCTACAAAGCCGTGTCTACGTAGAGTTTTATTTATCGGTGTGTCGTGCACCGCATCTATAAACAGGAGGCTATAGACATTTAGGAATTGTTTTTTTTCTTCATGTCTTAGGTCGTACGATAGAGCCTATATTGTATATGAAGTCATAGTTGATCACTAAATCCATTTGTTTCTCTTATTATAGTAATGATGCCGGTTACTAGAAGCAAGAATACCGATAAAAAAGTAGATGTGACCGCCGGAGAGGGGACTAGTAAGTCACCCACTATACCAGCTAATCAAAGTGAGGCTCCAGCTGAGCATGCATCAAAAACTTCCTCCACTCCGGAAGAAATAAGGGGGAGGAGAACTATATCCCCAGAGCCACCTATTAATGCTGCTGATCAAGATCTTAGAAATGTAGTATAACTTTTGACTCGTACAGTTGCTGGGCAAGCTCAAGGGCAAGCCATTCCTACCACGGGTCCTAGTGGTACAGATAGGGCGGCTAGCCTTCGAACAAAGGATTTTCTTAAGATGGATCCTCCCACTTTTACTGGATTAGATCTTGACGACGACCCACAGGACTTTATTGATCAAATTCAAAGGGCCTTAGATGTTATGCATATAACGGGTAGAGAGACAGTGGAGTTAGCAGTGTATAGATTTAAAGGGGAGGCTATATATTGGTACGAGGACTGGAAATGGTCTAGGGGTATTGATGCACCCCCAGCTATTTAGAAAGACTTCAAAGAGGCATTTCTTGATCATTATCTTCCATTCGAGATTCGTCAGGCCCGTGCAGATCAGTTTTTAAATCTTCGTCAGGGGAATATGAGTGTGAGGGAGTACAGTCTCTGATTTAATTCCTTGTCGAGATATGCTCCTAATGTTGTAGCTACTATGGATGACAGAGTTCATCAATATGTGGATAGGCTAGATCCATATCTGGTTAAAGATTATACTATTGCCGCTTTGAACAAAGATATAGACATAGAGAGGATCCAAGCTTTTGCACAGAAAATGGAAGATCAGAGGCAGAGAA
>NW_025850015.1:0-3612 GCF_002878395.1 Capsicum annuum
TTGTTATTGCATTGATGGTCTATTTATGTCTCTTATTGATGTATCATATTTTCAAAGTATCAAAAATACGGTGGCGGCCGAAATAAAAATCTCAAAGATTAATTGAACTAAGTAATGGAAGGTCTCTCTTATCGGGTGGTATCCCAGGGGTATAAGCCTATCATGGGTCGATCCCTATTTATGTGTTTATGGGTGGTATCCCAGAGGCATAAGTCTATCATGGGTCGATCCTAATAGCCTAATGGTCACAGTACAGTACAGTACAGTAATGATTACAAAGATGATAAGAACGAAGGTAAAGTGATTAAATAAATACAATGTACAGGTTGTCACAAGTTCTAGTAAGTGTGGTCCACTCCTATTACGATTTATTCACTTGTTTCTGATTTCTATTGAGCTCCTATATCATATGTGATTATCTACAGCTTTACATACTTAGTACATATTTCGTACTTACGTCCCCCAGCGGGGACCTACATTTCATGCTGCAGGCACAGGTACCTCAGCTCATACACCGCACAAGTAGGAGCCAGGATATCCAGCTGCTTTTGGTGAGCTCCAGTTTACTTCGGGGCTTTCCGTGTCATATCCAGTCACTTTTGGTATTGTATAGAACTTAGTTATATGGCGGGGTGTGTCCCGACCTTAGTTAAACTCTGTGTATTATCTAGAGGCTTTGTAGACCTAATGTACAATCAAGGTGGTATTTTGTTAATAGACGTGATGGCTCCAATAGCCAAGTATTGTATAAACATATATATGTGTGTTCGAGCTTATACATGTAATTATTTCCTTATATATGCGACATGATGCTGTCCGAATTTTGGGTTGTCATAGAGGTATACATAGGAAGTATAAAGTTATGAGCTGGTTCTCCCGGGCCTCCTCGGTTACGAGTGCCAATCCGCCCCAATAGGATTTGAGGCGTGACAAGATGCCTTCCTCCAACGATTCTCCAATCTTTACCAAATTTGTTAAAGTCGCTCGGATCGCGGATACCATCCTGGTATAAAATGCTCCTTCCTGTGCATGAGAGAAAATCGATACCATTTCTTCCCCAGACATGGGAGGTTGTACCTTAGCAGTTTCTTTTCTCCAACGAAAGGCACAGTCTCAGAAATACTCATTATTCTACTGTTTGATACGGTCTAGCGAGTATCGATCAGGGACTATTTAAATGTTAAACGCAAACCTATCAAAGAAACAATTAGTCAGTGCCCTCCAACTAGTCTATCTTTTCAGTTATTGAGACATGAACCAATCTAAGGCTTCGCCGCTTAAGCTCCGTCTAAACAGACGCTTCAATAATGCCTCATTTTTCCCTACCCCCACCATTTGATCACAATACCTTCTTAGATGGGCCATTGGATTTCCAGTACCGTCGAATATTTTAAATTTAGGGACCTTGTATCTTTCTGGTAGATCTACTCTAGGGTGAACAAATAGATCATCATAACCTAGGCCATTATTATCCCCCATTCCATGAGATTCCTTGATCCTCATAATCTCTTTATTTAGAGCCAATAACTTCATTTCATACTCAGTCCTCTACTCTTTCTCCTTCTCCTCATAATGGTCTATCTCGGGATTAGAAAGGGAATTGTAGATGTCAGGAGATATCATGACATGAGGAGGATTTGGAAGGATAGCTTGATTTTGAGGATGAAAGGAAGTTGGTTGGTAGGTGGGGAGGACGTTTTGGAAATTGAAAAACTTTTGTGGAATTTGAGAGTAGTTTAGTGGGATCTGAGAAGGATTTTGCAGATTTGAAAATGAATTTTGTGGATTCAGAGATAGATTTAGCAGATTTGGTGGATTTGAGGATGAATTTTGTAGATTTGGGAGCGAATTTTGTGGATTTGGAAGCGGCTTTTAGGGACTTGGGAATGAATTTTTTTGGATTTGGAGATGGATTTTGTGAGGTTAGGGATGAATTTTGTGGATGGTAATCATCTGAGTTATTTTCTCGATTGGGGTTTTAGACTAGTTGAGGAGCGGAGATGGATGATATTTTATTTAGATGGTCCTCAAGAATAGGCGTACTGAGGGAAGGGATCTGGAGTGGAGACCTGTGACCTCCTGGAGCGGGAGCATTAACAGTGATGGCCAGGTTAGCCAAATCTCGAGTAAGATTCATCTCCTTCTGAAGCATTTCTAATTTTCTCACGAGTTTAGCAATCATCTCGCTTTGTTCCGCTATTACATTGTCCTTAATGGTCAATGCATTTTCTTCGTCACTCCCAGTCATGTTTGAATGATAATTAGGGGATGGGATCTTGTGCGCTTTTGACCAGGTGAATTAAGGATGTTCTGCCAACTTATTTCAACACGGAGTAGTATTCTATTACATGTAAAGTAAAATAACTCAAAGACAGATGTGTTAGTTTCCATATGTGATAAGTATTGCAAGATACTTGACAAGAAGTAACCACATAGAGTTGTTGGTGTCATAGACAAACTGATCTACGGGAGCATAGTGGATAAATTTGTCTTCAGCTCCAACAAACAAACATAAACACATAAAGCAGTTTATCACATAAATATTATAATAGCGCCTATCCTAATTGGGGTGACCCCTTTTGAGCCAAGGTTTTGGTCCTAATAGATTTTGAAAAAAATAAATGCCTTTTTAAAGTCAATTCATTATCCCCCCAATTTCATAGATATACATAAACGACATAAATGTCTACAAAAGTAGCACAAAAGGGATACAACCTTTAGGGAGAGAGAAATAACATGAGAAAAAGAATGATGTCTCACGTAGGGGATAGAAAATACTAATTCCTGAATACTTCTTTTATCGGCCTTCGCCCTCTTAGCTTTGTCCACTCCTCGTTATTGGCAACATTCGTTAATGATTAAGCAATTGCCGTATAACTATGCTATAGATGTCATGCAACTATCCAAATCAATCAATTTCTTGCTTGGCTTGCTTTAATTCCTTCATCAATCGGTGTACGATTGAGGCATCCTTATACGAAAGTAAGTAAAACAAGCCTTATACCAACCCCCAATGGATAATGAATTGGATTAAACAAACATATATTTATTCAATACATAAATATGATTCGTCTGTAATTGACTCGGGGTCAATAGATGCAGGACAAGTTTTCTAATGGGCCCAATACCCCCTCGTGTATTGGATCATCCTAGGCTCATGCCTGAAATAGGATTTTGGTTTCGCTCTATCCTAGGTGTCTAGAGTGAGTTTGAACGTAGGTTCCCAAGTGGACAACTTGGGTTTGAAAATACGAACAACCATCAGACGACTCACGTGCTAATAAACCATCGTATTTTCAACACGTTGTATGAAATTGAACAATAGCGGTCGGGACATCCACGAAACCCCAAAACAGTTTAAATAATGCAGGGATATGCCATGAGATACGATAATTAAACTTTGCAGAATCAAAACATATAAACACATAGGCAATTAAACAGTTAATCAAAAGACGAAATTAAACATTTGGTTAGAACCTAGTTAAAAAATCTCCAGCAGAGTCGTCATTTCTGTTTTACGAAAATGTCGACCTTTTTAAGAGTCGCCACTTAATTTTGAAAAGGTATTAAGAAACCTTTATATAGTTACTTTAAACGATCCAAAAATAGAAA
>NW_025850016.1:0-4093 GCF_002878395.1 Capsicum annuum
ATCGGTCTTATTTATATGGAGTTAATTTTATTTTATTTTATTTATACCAGAATTTTCCCGTCGATGGTTCCATGCAAAGGTTATTGAATAAGATTTCCAAAAAACGGATAGGTTTCAAATATAATCGAGCACGTTTGAAACTATAAAACGGTGGTTGAGATATTTGGGAATAGTAAATGTGCAGGAAAATTTCCTGCACACAAACTATTGAGGCCAGCTGAATTTTTGGGTCAACTTCGAACGATCATAACTCCCTTAATATAATGAACTGGGATAGATTCGACCTATGAAAACAAAGATATTTGAGTCTTCTTTCCAATGCAATTGGTTTCATCTAAATCCAACCTCTTAGTAAGGAGTTATACTCGTTTTACTTCAGCCTATCAAAACAGATTTTTAGTGTCAACTTCAAACGACCATAACTCCTCGTACAGGACGAACTGGGTGGCCTACTTTATATGAAATGAAAGCCCTTTGAATTATCCTTCCAACTATACCAATTTCACCTAATTCGATATCGGAGCAAAGAGTTATGGTCAATCTACTTTAGCTTATCAAAATAGTCCACCAGAGGACAGATTTGATAGTATTTAAATTTTCAAGGCATTTTGGTCATTTCCTATTATATTATGGACGAGAATATGTGTATATATACATATATATGAGTTCAAAAACACATTTTCATCATCAATCATTGAGAAAGAAAAAACCCTATCCAAATTTGACCTTTAAATTACTTTTGATTCAGCCATAGAAATTCCAAAGTAATTCGATAACTGCGTTTGTCATCTCGAGAGCTTCGAACGGCACCTATTATTTGTGTAAATAGGATTGAATAATAAAGAGGTGAATTCTAAGGTATGAATATTGTTTACTTTTATTCTATTCCATATGTATATGCGTGATAGAGGATTATATGTATTGGTTGTTATTAAAAGGTGATGGAAATATATGGACTATTTTGCATGGTTTGGTTGTATTGAATTGTGGAGGGTGGATATGGTAATTGATTTATGGAAGGTGGATATGGTGATATACTATTGAATTGATGATTATTTATGTCTATGGCTCAATTTGTTTTAATGGATTGGTTGGAAGGATAAATGAATCCAAACTTGATATTGGAGGATGTTGTATGAATATGCATGACATGTGAATGTAATTGGAGTATTAGAGGGTTAAAGTAACACCCTTTATGGTATAATTAAGTCTACTACTTAACCACTAGTTTGGTGAATTCAAATAATTGATTTGTGACGTTTGGTTGCTAATACTAGATTGCTATATATGTTCATTGTAGATAAGTAATCCGAAAAGACGGGAAGTCCATTTGGGACTAGTATTGAAGGTTGACAGTCAGGTATGTAAAGCATACTCTATACCATATCTTTGGCATGAAAGTGAACAATTGTTCTATTAAGAAAGTTTCCAAAGTTATTCAATAACATGTGATCCATAACGGTTTTGTATGATGTCCTACGTTACCAATGAACTTGTTTCCACCCTACAAGATGTCAAGACATTCCAATACTTACTTGTTTTCCAAATCTTAAATGTTTATTGCACTAATGAATGTCAGAAGGTATCCGGTTACTCAAACAAGATCCATGTGCTATTAATGACTCCAAAACATTTCATTGATATACCAATAAGTTCCTACTTCATTGTTATGGCATTGATGACTGCAAAATACTTCATTGATGTGCCAATGAGTTCTTACTTCATCGTTATTGCATTGATGGCCGATTTATATATCTCTTATTGATGTATCATTGTTTCAAAGTATCAAAAATGTGGTGGCGAACGAAATAACATTCTCAAAGATTAATTGAACTAAGTGATGGAAGTTCTCTCTTATCAGGTGGTATCCCATGGGCATAAGCCTATCATAGGTCGATCCCTATTTATGTGTTTATGGGTGGTATCCCAGGGGCATAAGCTTATCAATTGTCGATCCCAGTTGATATGTATTGGAGGCAGCCTAATGGTCACAGTACAGTAGAGTAATGATTACAAAAATGATAAGAACAAAGGTAAAGTGATTGAATAAATACAATTTACAGGTTTTCACAAGTTCTAGTAAGTGTGGTCCACTCCTATTACAATTTATTCACTTGTTTCTGATTTCTATTGAGCTCCTATATCATATTTGATTATCTATATCTTTACATACTCAGTACATATTTTGTACTGACGTCCCCCATAGCAGACCTGCATTTTATGCTGCAGGCACAGGTACCTCTGCTTATACACCGTACAAGTAGGAGCCAGGATATCCAACTACTTTTGGTGAGCTCCAGTTTGTTTTGGGGGTTTTCGTGTCATATCCAGTCACTTTTGGTATTGTATAGAAGTTAGTTATATAGCGGGGTGTGTCCCAACCTTAGTTAAACTCTGTGTATTATCTAGAGGTTTTGTAGACCGAATGTATAGTTAAGGTGGTGTTTTGTTAATAGACGTGATGGCTCCAACGGCCAAGTATTGTATATACATATATATGTGTGCTCAAGCTTATACAGGTGATTATTTTCTTTTATATGCGACATAATTTTGTTCGAATTTTGGGTTGTCATAGAGGTATGCATGGGAAGTATAAGATGATGAGCTGGTTCTCCCAGGCCTCCTCGGTTATGGGTGCCAGTCCGCCCCAATAGGATTTGAGGCGTGACAATAGTGGTATCAGAGAAGTTCGTCCTAGTGAGTCTACAAAGCCATGCCTACGTAGAGTCTTGTTTATCGGTGTGTCGTGCACCGCATCTAACATTTAGGAATTGTTTCTTTTCTTTATGTCTTAGATCGTGCGATAGAGCCTATATTGTATATGAAGTCATAGTTGACCAGTGAATCCGTTTGTTTGTCTTATTATAATAATGATGCTGGTTACCAGAAGCAATAATACCGGTAAACAAGTAGATGTGGCTGCCGGAGAGGGGACTAGTAAGTCACCTACTATACCAGCTAATCAAAGTAAGGCTCTAATTGAGCATGTATCAGAAACTTCTTCCACACTGGAAGAAATAAGGGGGAGGAGAACTATATCCCCGGAGCCACCTATTAATGCTGCTGATCAAGATTTTAAAATGCAGTACAACTTTTGACTCATATAGTTGCTGGGTAAGCTCAAGGGTAAGCCATTCCTACCACAGGTCCTAGTGATATAGATAGGGCGTCTAGCCTTTGAACACAGGATATTCTTAAGATGGATCCTCCCACTTTTACTGGATCAGATCTTAACGAGGACCCACAAGACTTTATTGATCAAATTCAAAGGGCCTTAGATGTTATAAATATAATGGGTAGAGAGACAATGGAGTTAGCAGCTAGATTCAAAAGGGAGGCTATCTATTGGTACGAGGACTGGAAATGATCTAGGGGTATTGATGCACCCCCAGCTACTTGGAAAGAGTTCAAAGAGGCATTTCTTGATCATTATCTTCCATTTGAGATTCATCAAGCCTGTGCAAATCAGTTTTTAAATCTTCATCAGGGGAATATGAGCGTGAGGGAGTGCAGTTTTTGATTTAATTCTTTGTCAAGATATGCTTCTAATATTGTAGCTACTATGGATGACAGAGTTCATCAATATGTGGATAGGCTGGATCCATTTATGGTTAGAGATTATACTATTGCCGCTTTGAACAAAGATATGGAAATAGGGAGGATCCAAGCTTTTGTATAGAAAATAGAAGATCAAAGGTAGAGGAGAAGAACACAAGAATTAGAAAGAGGATATTTCAAGAGGGCCAAATCTACAAGGCCATTCATGGCATCCCAAGGAGGGTTCAAACCATAGTTTTCTGCTAGACCACCTAGGCCATTATCTTCTTATTCTGCAGCTAGTGGCCCACCACAGTTCCAAGGATTCAGAGAAAATCAATTTGGGTACAGAAGTGAGAGTCAGAGTTCACGAACAGTGGGGTACCAAGGGCAAGGGAATATAAGCCAATCGAGACCTCCTTAAGAGCCATGCAATAAATGTAGAAGGTATCATTTGGGCGCATGTCAGTTGGAGACCAATATTTACTTTTGGTGCGGTATGTCGGGGTATATAATGAAAGAATGCCCTCAAAGGGGCATAGGGGGTATGGCATGA
>NW_025850017.1:0-685 GCF_002878395.1 Capsicum annuum
ATGTATATTTATATATTACTGAAATTATTTTGTTGTGGATTGTCTTTGAAATGATCTGAGCTAAGTACGGGAGAAATCTTTAGCACCAAGTAGGACGTATAAAGTGACCTTACTTCCCTAGAACTACGTGCCCCCGTAGGAGTGAGTCTGAGGCTTATTTATATAGTGATCACTAGTTTGTATGGATTTGATATTGATAGTCCTACTCCAATGGCAAGGATAGGGCGGCTCTCCCCAACGTGTGTTGTACGTTGGACTCTATGTATCTCACACGGTTTATGTCGGTTATCGAATCTCCTAGTGTATATGTGTTTCCTTGTGTCTATGGTGAATGGTGAAGTGATTTGAAAGTGGAATTGTGAAAGTTATTCTTTTGAAAGATTTAAATGACATTACATTATGAGAAATGATATTCTTGACGACCTGAAAATGATTGACAAATAATGTGATGACTCACATGTGTTATTGTACTTATTTCATCCTCTCATGATTATGATGATTTTCTACGGGCTATGTGATTCTTTCATACATCCTGCATATTTGTTATAAATATTTATGATGATGATGTTTATACAACTGCATACACCCCCATATACTCGGTTCCTTTCCATGGTACTGACCCACATCTTTGGATGTGGGCTGCATTTTCTCGGAATGTAGGTTCAGGTGCTCAGTTCCAGGTTCA
>NW_025850017.1:785-1942 GCF_002878395.1 Capsicum annuum
GGTTTCACAGAATTGTTTACATTTGATAACTGAGTATGAGTCAGTTGGGGCATGTCTCAATGGCTCGCTGGTTTTATTAATTTTCTTAGAGGCTTGTCAGACTAGTATAGATGTTGGGAGTTGACTAATAAGTCATATTTTGTTATCTTTCTGAAATTCTTTTATTCTTGGATGATGATTAGTATGTTGATATTTGAGGGTTATTTATGGAAAGCCCGTTGATTTGTGTTGAACTGAATGAAAATGGCTCAAAGGGTTAGCTTGGGGCTACTCGTAGCCTAAAGCACCATGTGACGCCCCGGGACCCATTTTCTAGGGCGTTACATACATGAATGGGGAATACATGTTAGCATGCTAGAATGGCATTATTTTATTCTTATAGACAATTTATCAAATACATAAGAAGCATACTTGGTTCATTAAATCATATGTACTTAGTGTTAACATGGTTACAACAATAAACTTGTAAATTGAAGGATTTATCATGAAAATCATGTAATTCAACACACACTAGAATCAATTCTTGGAACTTGTAATCTAAATCATGGACTATAGACGTGAATCTATCTAATTAAAACATAAAAATCATAAATCATAAATCTTGTATGTTGAAAAGGATTATTGGGCTCTATGTAAGGTAAGGATCCATGGATGAAAATCTGACATACCTTAGAAGAAGAGTTCTTGAAAGTTCTTGGGGAGATTCTTGAAGAAGGACCTCGATTCTTGGACTAGGGTTTGTTTTCATGAGAGAAAATTACCTTTTGATTTTGGGGAAAAGTGAATAATAAAGAGTTTTACACATTTTTATGGCTTAAATCCCACATCTGGGCGGAATAAAATGATGGGAAAAGATTGTTTTAACCCTGTGCGCAACTATAATTTTTCGTGAAATTTTCCCAATTTGGACCCCTGGCGCGAACACCGCTATCGTGCTGGGCCACTGGAAAATGATGACTGGGAAATTGCATGGTGACGTAATGTGGTGGTATTGCGTTGCCACTTTGTTTGTGAACTGAAAGCGCACCGCGACGCGGTGGAATCGCGTTAGTACACTTAAAATTGACAATTGTGAACTAGGTCTATAATGCAATGCACAAATATCATGGATCAACACTGGAAATTGACAATTACTATTCTGATACACTCCGCGACGC